>NW_014570646.1:5443-12396 GCF_001313835.1 Polistes canadensis
AAAATGATTTATTCTCTTTTCTTCGACTGCTTTTGTAGAAAAGTAAATGATATTTGCTAGATTTTATGGGACATAACTTTTTTTATTTGTTAGTATACGATTTAAAACTTGAAAGAAAACGTTTTATAGCTTTTGTTATGAAGCACTTTTTTAAAAATTTTATAGTTTTTTCTTACGATTTAATCTAGAAAGTAGCGAATACTTATTTTTAAATATATTAAAACCTTCTTAAAAAAGGTAAAAATGTGCTACTAGAAAAAAAACCGAATGGATTTCAGGCCTACTACAATCTAGTTTCGTTCAATAAGAATTGAATTCTACACATAAAGTAACCAAACAAAATTGTAATAAAATTATTTTTTCTCTTTTTTGCGACTGCAGTTGTTAAAAAGTAAATGATATTTGCAAGATATTATTAGATATAACCCTTTTTCTTTGTTAGTATACGCTTTAAGACTTGAAAGAAAACGTTTAAAAGCTTTTGTTATATAGCACTTTTTTAAATATTTTATAGTTCTTTTCTACGATTTATACCAGAAAAAAGCAAAAATTCGTTTCTAAATATAATAAAACATTTTTAGCGAAGGTAAAAATGTACTACTAGAAACAAAACAGCATAGATGTCAGGTCTACTAAAAACGAGTTTCGTTGAAAAAGATTAAAATTTTTCACGTAATGTAACCAAAAAAAGTCGTAAATATATGATTTTTTTCCTTCTTTTTGACTGCAGTAGTCCGAATATAAATGAGATCTGCAAAATTTTTTCTAACTTGACACTTTTAATATGTAAGTATTTGCTTTAAAGCTTGAAAGAAAACGTTTCATAGCTTTTTGTTAAATAGCACTAGTTTAGATTTTTATAATTTTTAACTACGATTTAATCCAGGAAATAGCAATTATTTCTTTTTTTATATCTTAAAAATTTTTTAGCATCGCTAAAAATGTGGTACTAGAAACAAAACAGAATGTATATCAGATTCACTACAATCGAGTTTCGTGAAAAAAGAATTGAATTATTTACGTAAAGTAATTAAATAAAGTTGCAATAAAATGATTTTTTTACTTTTTTTAGACTGCAGCTTCTAAAATATAAAATTTATTTGCTAGATGTTATTAAACTTAAACCCTTTTTATATGTAAGTATACGCTTTAAAATTTGAAAGATAACGTTTTATAGCTTTTTTGTATCGCACTTTTTTAGAAATTTTATAGTTGTTTCCTACGATTTAATCTAGAAAGTTGCGAAAATTTATTTCTAAATATATTTGAACATTTTTAGCGACGGTAAAAATTTACTACTAGAAACAAAACAGCATAGATGTCAGGTCTACTWAAATCGAGTTTCGTTGAAAAAGAATTGATTTCTTCCCGTAAAGTAACCAAAAAAAGTCGTAATTATATGTTTTTTTNTTTTTTTGCTATATAACACTTCTTTAGATATCYAATAGTTTTAAACTATTATTTGATCTAGAAAGCAGCGAAAATAATTCCTAAATATATTGAAAATTTTTTAGCGACGGCAAATTGTGCTATTTGAAACAAGACAGAATGGATGTCAGGTTAACTACAATCGAGTTTCGTCGAAAGAGAATTGAATTTCACACGTAAGGTTACCAAAAAAATTCGTAATTAAATGATTTTTTTCTTTTTATTTTGACGGCAGTAGTCGCAATATAAATGATTTTTGCTGGATTTTATTCAACATTACACTTTTTCTTTGTTAGTATATGCTTCAAGACTTGAAAGAAAACGTTTTTCAGCCTTTGTAATATAGGACTTTTTTAGAAATTTAATAGTTTTTAATTACAAATGAATCTAGAAAGTAGCGAAAATTTTTTTGTTTTTATATTGAAACATTTTTAGCGATGTTAAAAATGTGCTACTAAAAACAAAACCAGGTCAGGTTTACTACAATCGAGTTTCGTTGAAAAAGAATTGAATTCTTTACGTAAAGTGAGCAAAAAAAGTTGTAAAAAAATGATTTTTTCTCTTCTTTTATATCGCAGTCGTTGAAATATAAATGATGTTTAGAAAATTTTTTTAAACTTAATACTTTTTATTTTTAAGTATACGACTTACAGCTTGAAAGAAAACGTTTCATAGCTTCTGTTAAGTAGCACTTTGTTAGATTTTTTATAATTTTTAACTAGGATTTAATCCAGAAAATAGCAAAAATTTCTTTTTAAATATATCAGAAAATTTTTAGCAAAGATAAAAATGTGCTAATAAAAACTAAACAGAATAGCTGTTTGGTTAACTACAATCGAATTTTGTCGAATAATAATTTAATTCTTTACGTAAAGTAACCAAAAAAAGTTGTTAGGAAATGATTTTTTCCCTTTTTTTGGACTGCAGTTGTTAAAATGTAAATGTTGTTTAGAAAATTTTTTCGAACTTAACACTTTTTAATTGAAAGTATACGCTTTACAGCTTGAAAGAGAACGTTTCATAGCTTCTTTTAAACAGCACTTTTTTAGATTTTTCATATTTTTAACTACGATTTATTCCAAAAAGTAGCGAAAATTTTTTTTAAAATGTATTAAAAATTTTTTAGCGAAGGTAAAAATGTGCAATTAGAAGCTAAACAGAATATATGTTTGGTTGACTAAAATCGAATTTTGTTAAAAAATAATTGAATTCTACACGTAAGGTAAACAAACAAAATTGTAATAAAATGATTTTTTCTCTTTTCTTCGACTGCAGTTTTTTAAATATACATGTTATCTGCGAGAGTTTATTTGACATAATACATTTATTTGTTAGCATAAGCTATAAAATTTGAAAGAAAACGTTTTATAGCTTTTGTTATATAGCTCATTTCATAAAAATTTTATAGTTTTCAACTACAATTTAATCCAGAAAGTAGCGAAATTTTCTTTTAAATTATAGTAAAACATTTTTAGGGACGGAAATAATTTGCTACTAGAAACCAAACAAAATGGATTTCAGGTTTACTACAATAAAGTTTTGTTGAAAAATAATTGAATTCTTTACGTAAAACAACCAGAAAAAGTTGTAATTAAATGATTTTTTTTCTTTTTTTGTACTGCCGTTGTTGAAATATGAATGTTATCTGCGAGATTTTATTAGACTTAACACATTTTATATGTCAATATACGCTTTAAAACTTGAAAGAAAACGATTTATTGCATTGTTATGCAGCACTTCTTTAAATAATAGATAATTTCCAACTATTATATAATCAAGAAAACGGCAAAAATTTATTTTGAAACATAATAAAGCAATTTAAGCGACGATAAAAATGTTCTTTTAGAAACAAGACAGAACGGATGACATGTTGACAGCAATCGAGTTTCGTTGAAAGAGAATTAAAATTTTAACGTTAAGTAACCAAAAAAAGTTTTAAGAAAATGATTTTTTCTCTTTTTTTCGACTGCAGTTATTGAAAAGTAAATGATATTTGCTTAATTTTTTTGGACTTAAAACTTTTTATTTGTAAATATACGCTTTAAAGCTTGAAGGAAAACGTTTCATAGCTTCTTCTAAATAGCACTTTTTTAGATTTTTTAAAATTGTAACTACGAGTTATTCCAGAAAGTAGTGAAAATTTCTTTTTAAATATATTTGGAATTTTTTAGCAAAGGTAAAAATGTGCTACTTGAAACAAAACAGTATAGATGTCAGGATTACTACAATCGAGTTTCGCTGAAAAAAATTGAATACTCTACGTAAAGTAATGTATTAATGTTGTAATAAAATGATTATTTCCCTTTTTTTGGACTGCAGTTGTTGAAACATAAATGTTATTTGCTTGGTTTTATTAGATTTAACACATTTTATTTGTTAGTATAAGTTTTAAAACTTGTAAGAAAACGTATTATAGCTTTTGTTGTATAGCACTTTTTCAGAAATTTTATAATTTTTAACTAAGATCTAATCCAAAAAGTAGCAAAAATTTTTTTAAATATATTTAAAAGTATTGAACGAAAGTAAATATGTGTTATTAGAAACTAAACAGAATAGATGTTAGGTTGACTACAATCGAATTTCTCCGGAGAAGAATTGAATTCTACCCGTTAAGTACTCAAAAAAAGTTGTAATAAAATGATTTTTATTCTTTTTTTGGACTGCACTTGTTGTTATGTAAATGATATTTGTTGGAATAATTTGGACACAACACTTTTTATTTGTAAGTATACGCATTATAACTTTAAGGAAAACGTTTTATAGCTATTGTTATATAGCATTTTTTTAGAAATTTTATAGTTTTTAACTACCATTTGATTCAGAAAGTAGCAAAAATTTTTTTCTAAATATATAAAGACATTTTTAGCGACGTTAAAAATGTGCCACTAGAAACAAAACCGTATAGATGTCAGGTTTACTACAATCGAGTTTCGTTGAAAAAGAATTAAATTCTTCACGTAAAGTAACTGAAAAAAGTTTTAATCAAATGATTTTTAACCTTTTTTTGGACTGCAGTTTTTAAAATATAAATTATTTTAGGAAAATTTTATCGAACTTACCACTTTTTATTTGCTAGTATACGCTTTAGAGCTTGAAAGTGAACATTTTATAGCTTCTTTTAAATAGCACTTTTTTAGATTTTTTATATTTTTTTACTACGATTTATTCTAGAAAGTAGGGAAAATTTCTTTTTAAATATATTAGGAATTTTTTAGCAAAGGTAAATATGTGCTACTTGAAAAAAAACAGTATAGATGTCAGGATTACTACAATCAAGTTCCGCTGAAAAAAAATTAAATACTTTACGTAAAGTAATCTATAAATTTTGTAATAAAATGATTATCGCCCTTTTTTTGGACTGCAGTTTATGAAATATAAAATTTGTTTGCTAGATTTCATTAGACCTAAAACCTTTTTATATGTAAGTATACGCTTTAAAATTTAAAAGAAAACGTTTTATAGCTTTTGTTATAAAGCACTTTTTTAGATATCTAAAAGTTTTCAACTATTATTTAATCTAGAAAGCAGCGAAAATTTTTTTTAAATATATTGAAAATTTTTGAGCGACGGTAAAATGTGCTATTAGAAACAAAAAAGCATAGATGTCAGGTCTACTAAAAACGAGTTTCGTTGAAAAAGAATTAAATTTTTAACGTAAAGTAACCAAAAAAAGTCGTAAATATACGTTTTTTTCACTTATCTTTGACTGCAGTTGTGGAAAAGGTAATGATATTTGCTAGATTTTATAGGAAATAACTCTTTATATTTGATAGTGTACGATTAAAACTTGATAGAAAACGTTTTATAGCTTTTGTTAGAAAGCAGATCTTTAGATATCTTATAGTTTTCAACTATTATTTAAAGTAGAAAGCAGCGAAAATTTTTCCTAAATATATTGAAATTTTTTTAGCGACAGTAACAATGTGCTACTAAAAAAAGAACCGAATGGATTTCAGGCCTACTACAATCAAGTTTCGTTCAATAAGAAGTGAATTCTACACGTTAATTTACCAAACAAAATTGTAATAAAATTATTTTTTCTCTTTTCTTCGACTGCAGTTGTTGTAAAGTAAATGATATTTGCAAGATTTTATTAGACATAACCCTTTTTTATTGTTAGTATACGCTTTAAGACTTGAAAGAAAACGTTTAAAATCTTTTGTTATATAGCACTTTTTTAAAAATTCTATAGTTTTTTTCTACGATTTAATCCAGAAAGTAGTGATTATTTCTTTTTTTATATATAAAAATTTTTTAGAAAAGGTAAAAATGTGCTACTAGAAACAAAACAGAATAGATGTCAGGTTCACAACATTCTCTTTTTTTTGGCTGCAGTTTCAGAAATATAAATTTTATTTGCTAGATTTCATTAGACTTGAAACCTTTTTATATATAAGTATACGCTTTAAAATTTAAAAGAAAACGTTTTTTAGCTTTTGTAATAAAGCACTTTTTTAGATATCAGAAAGTTTTAAACTACTATTTAATCTAGAAAGCAGCGAAAATTTTTCTTAAATATATTGAAAATGTATGAGCGACGGTAAAATGTACTTTTTGAAAAAAGACAGAATTGATGTCACGTTGATAACAATTGAGTTTCGTCGAAAGAGAATTGAATTTTAAACGTACAGTTTCCAAAAAAAGTTGAAACAAAATGATTTTTTTTGTTTTCGAATGCAGTTGTTGAAAAATTAATAAATTTGGCTTGATTTTATAGGACGTAACTCTTTATATTTGTTAGTATACGATTTAAAAGTTGATAGAAAACGTTTTATAGCTTTTGTTAGAAAGCAGATCTTTAGATATCTTATAGTTTACAACTATTATTTAATATAGAAAGCAGCGAAAATATATTTCTAAATATATTGAAATTTTTTTAGCGACGGTAAATTGTACTATTAGAAACAAGACAGAATGGATGTCATGTTGAAAACAATCGAGTCTCGTCGAAAGAGAACTGACTTTTAAACGAAAAGTTACCAAAAAAAGTTGAATCAAAATTATTTTTTCTTTTGTTTTCGACTGTAGTTGTTGAAAAGTTAAAAAAATTTGCAAGAGTTTATTGGACATAACCCTTTTTATTTGTTAGTATACGATTTAAAACTTGAAAGAAAACGTTTTATAGCTTTTGTTATGGAGCACTTTTTTAGAAATTTTATAGTTTTTTCTTACGATTTAATCTAGAAAGTAGCGAAAACTTATTTTTAAATATAATAAAACCTTCTTAAAAAAGGTAAAAATGTGCTACTAGAAAAAAAACCAAATGGATTTCAGGCCTACTACATTCTAGTTTCGTTCAATAAGAATTGAATTTTACACGTAAAGTAACCAAACAAAATCGTAATAAAATTATTTTTTCTCTTTTTTTCGACTGCAGTTGTTGAAAAGTAAATGATATTTGCAAGATATTATTAGACATAACCCTTTTTCTTTGTTAGTATACGCTTTAAGACTTGAAAGAAAACGTTTAAAAGCTTTTGTTATATAGCACTTTTTTAAATATTTTATAGTTTTTTTCTACGATT
>NW_014570647.1:0-1807 GCF_001313835.1 Polistes canadensis
ATGATATTAGCTGGATTTTATTGGACATAACACTTTTTATTTGTTAGTATACGCTTTGAAGTTTGAAAGTAAACGTTTCATAGCTTCTGTTAAATAGCACTTTTATATAAATTTTGTAGTTTTTRAGTACGATTTAATTCACAGAGTAGCGAAAATGTCTTCTCAAATATAATTACAATTTTTAAGCAAAGGTATAAATGTGTTATAAGAAACTAAACAGAATAGATGTTTTGTTGATTTCTATCGAATTTTGTCGAAACACAAGTGAATTCTAGACGTAAAGTAACCAAAAAAGGTTGTAATAAAGTGATTTATTCCCTTTTTCTTGACTGTCAGTAGTCCAAATATAAATGATGTTTGCTAAATTTTTTCGAACTTAACACATTTTTTTGTAAATATAGGCTTTAACGCTTGAAACAAAAAGGTTTTATAGCCTCTCCTAAATAGCACATACATATAATTTTATAGGATTTAATAACGATTTATTCCAGAATTTAGCGAAAATTTCTATTTAAATAAACCAACAATTTTTTAGCGAAGGTAAAAATGTGCTCTTAGAAGCTAAACAGAATAGATGTTTTGTTGACTACAATCAAATTAGGTCGAAAAACAAGTGAAATCTAGACGTGAAGTAACCAAAAAAAGTTGTAGTAAAATGATTTATTGATTTTTTCTTGACTCTTAGTAGTCCCAACATAAACGATGTTTGCTAAATTTTTTCGAACATAGAACGTTTTTTTGTTAGTATAGGATTTAAAGCTTGAAAGAAAAGGCTTCATACCTTCTCTTAAATAGCACTCTTATATAAATTTTGTAGTTTTTTCTTACGATTTAATTCACAAAGAAGCGAAAATTTTTTTTAAATATATTTAAAAATTGATAGCCAAGGTAGAAGTGTGCTATTAGAAACTAAACAGAATTGACGTTTAGTTGACTACAACCGAATATCGTCAAAAATGAATTTAATTCTACACGTAACGTAACCAGTAAACGGTGTAATAATATAAGTTTTTCCCTGGTTTTTGGACTGCCGTAGTTGAACTGTAACTGATAATTGCTGGACTTTTTCGGATTTAGCACTTTTTATTTGTAAGTATACACTTTAAAACTTAAAAGTAAACGCTACATATCTTCTGTTAAATAGCACATATATATAATTTTATAGGTTTTATTAAAGATTTATTCAAGAATTTTGCAAAAATTTCTTTTTAAATATAATTACATTTTTTTAGCAAAGGTAAAAATGTGCTATTAGAAGCTAAACAGAATAGATTTTCTGTTGACTACAATCGAATTTCGTCAAAAAAGAATTGAATTCTACACGCAACGTAACAAGAAAACGGGGTAATAAAATGATTTTTTCTCTTTTTTTGGACGGCAGTGGTTGAACTGTAAATTATAACTGCTGGACTTTTTCGGATTTAACACTTATTATTTAAAGGTATACGCTTTAAAGCTTGAAAGAAAAGGATTCATAGCTTCTCCTAAATAGCACTTTTACATAAATTTTGTAGTTTTTAACTACGATTTAATTCACAAAGTAGCATAAAATTATTTTAAATATAATAAAAAATTGTTAGCGAAGTTAAAAATGTGCTATTAAAAACTAAACCGAATAGATGTTTAGTTGACTACATCCGAATTTCGTCCAAAAAGAATTGAATTCTACACCAAACGTAACCAGAAAACGGTTTATTAAAATTATTTTTTTCCTTTTTTTGAACTGCAGTTGCTGAATTATAAATGTTATTTGCTTGATTTTATTGAAGATAACACTTTTTATTTGTTAGTATACGCTTTAAAACTT
>NW_014570647.1:4362-6166 GCF_001313835.1 Polistes canadensis
TACGGTTTAATTCAGAAAGTAGCAAAAATATTTTTTAAATGTATTTAAACATTTTTAGCGACGTTTATTAATTGCTACTAGGAACAAAACAGAATGGATGTCAGGTTTATTACAATCGATTTTCGTTGAAATAGAATTAAGTTCTTCACGTAAAGTAACCAAAAAATGTTGTAATAAAATGATTTTTTTTCTTTTATTTATACTGCTGTTGTTTAATAGTAAATGTTATTTGCTGTATTTTATTTAACATAACACATTTTATTCGGTAGTATACGCTTTAAAACTTGAAAGAAAAGGTCTTACCGCTTTTTTTATATAGCATTTCTTTATGTATCTAATAGTATTGAACTACAGTTTAATTCAGAATGTAGCAAAAATTTCTTTCTAAATAAATTTAAACATTTTTAGCGACGGTTGAAAATTGCTACTAGAAACAAAACAGAATAGATGTCAGGTTTATTACAATCGATTTTTGTTGAAAAAGAATTGAGTTCTTCACGTAAAATAACCAAAAAATGTTGTAATAATATGATTTTTTTTCTTTTTTTTATACTGCTGTTGTTGAATAGTAAATGTTATTTGCTGTATTTTATTTAACGTAACACATTTTATTCGGTAGTATACGTTTGAAAACTTGAAATAAAATGTTTTACAGCTCTTGTTTTATAGCATTTCTTTATGTATCTGATGGTTTTGAACTACGGTTTAATTTAGAAAGTAGCAAAAATTTCTTTCTAAGTTTGTATTAAACATTTTTAGCGACGGTTATAATATAATACTAGAAACAAAACAGATTAAATTTCAGGTTAACTACAATCGAGTTTTGTTGAAAAAGAATTGAATTCTCTACGTTAAGTAACCGAAATATGTTTTAATAAAATGATATTATTCCATTTTTGAACTATAGTTGTTGAATAATAAATGTTATTTGCTGGGTTTTATTGAAAGTAACACATTTTATTCGTTAGTATACGCTTAAAAACTTAAAAGAAAACGTCTTGCAGCTTTTTTTATATAGCATTTCTTTATGTATCTGATGGTTTGGAACTACGGTTTAATTTAGAAAATAGCAAAAATTTTTTTCTAAATATATATTAAACATTTTTAGCGACGGTTAAAAATTGCTACTAGAAACCAAACAGAATGGATGTCAGGATTATTACAATCGATTTTCGTAGAAAAATAATTGAGTTCTGTACGTTAAGTAACCAAAATATGTTGTAATAAAATGATTTTTTTTCTTTTATTTATACTGCTGTTGTTGAATAGTAAATGTTATTTGCTGTATTTTATTTAACGTAACACATTTTATTCGTTAGTATACGCTTAAAAACTTAAAAGAAAACGTTTTGCAGCTTTTTTTCTATAGCATTTCTTTATGTATCTAATAGTTTTGAACTACAGTTTAATTCAGAAAGTAGCAAAAATTTCTTTCTAAGTATATTTAAACATTTTTAGCGATTGTTAAAAATTGAAGCTAGAAACAAAACAGAATGGATGTCAGGTTTATTACAATCGATTTTTGTTGAAAAAGAATTGAGTTCTTCACGTAAAATAGCCAAAAAATGTTGTAATAATATGATAGTTTTCCTTTTGTTGGACTGCAGTTGTTATAATATAAATGCAGTTTGCTGGATTTTATTAGACATACCACTTTTTATTTGTAAGTATACGCTTGAAAACTTGAAAGAGAACGTTTTATAGCTTCTGTTAAAGAGAATTTTTTTATAAATTTTGTAGTTTTCAACTACGATACAACTCACAAAACAGCGTAAATTTATTTAAAATATAATAAAAAATTTTT
>NW_014570647.1:6616-9808 GCF_001313835.1 Polistes canadensis
AAACTAAACAGAATAGATGTTTAGTTGAGTACAACCGAATTTCGTCAAAAAAGAATTGAATTCTACACGTAACGTAACCAGAAAACGGTCTAATACAATGAATTTTTCCCTTCTTTTGGCTGCAGTTCTTAAAAAGTTAATGATATTTTCTGGAATTTATTGGGCACAACACTTTTTATTTGTTAGTATACGCTTTAAAACTTGAAAGTAAACGTTTCATAGCTTCTGGTAAATAGCACTTTTATAAAAATTTTGTAGTTTTTACCTACGATTTAATTCACAAAGTAGCTAAAATTTTTTTTTAAATATATTAAAAAAATGTTAGCGAAGGTAAAATTGTGCTATTAGAAAATAAGCAAAATAGATGTTTAGATGACTACAACAGAATTCCGTCAAAAAAGGATTAAATTCTACACGTAAAGTAACCAGAAAACGTTGTAACAAAATGGTTTTTCCTCTTTTTTTGGACTGCAGTGGTTGAAATGTAAATGATATTTGCTGGATCTTATTGGAAATAACACTTTTTTTTGTAAGTATAAGCTTTACAGCTTGAAAGAAAAGGTTTTATAGTTTCTATTAAATAGCATTTTTATATAAATTTTTTAGTATTTAACTACTATTTAATTTACAAAATTGCAAAATTTTATTTTAAATATTTTCCAAAATTGTTAGAATGGTAAAAAGGTGCTATTAGAAACTAAACAGAATAGATGTTTAGTTGACTACAACCGAATTTCGTTAAAAAAGAATTGAATTCTATATGTAACGTAACCAGAAAACGATGTAATTTAATGATTTTTTAACATTTTGGACTGCAATGGTTGAACTGTAAATGATTATTGCTGAATTTTATTGGATTTGACACTTTTCATTCGTAAGTATTCGCTTTAAAACTTGAAAATAAACGTTTCATTACTTCTGTTGAATAGCACTTTAATATAAATTTTGTAGCTTTTAATTACGATTTAATTCACAAAGTAGCGACAATTTCTTTTAAGTGTATTATATTATTCTAGCGAAGGTAAAAATGTGCTATTAGAAACTAAACAGAATAAATGTTTAGTTGTCTACAACCTAATATCGTCAAAAAAGAATTGAATTCTACTCGTAACGTAACCAGAAAACGGTTTATTAAAACGAATTTTTCCCTTTTTTTTAGCTGCAGTTGTTAAAAATTTAATGAGTTTTTCTGGATTTGATTGGCTATATCACTTTTTATTTGTTAGTATACGCATTAAAACCTAAAAGTAAACGTTTCACAGCTTCTGTTAAATAGCACTTTTATATAAATTTTGTGGTTTTTACCTACGATTCAATTCACAAAGTTGCGAAAATTTCTTTTAAATACATTAAAAAAATGTTAGCGAAGGTGAAATTATGCTATTAGAAACTAAACAGAATAGATGTTTAGTTGACTACAACCGAATTTCGTCAAAAAAGAATTAAATTCTACACGTAACGTAACCAGAAAACTGTGTAATAAAATGATATCTTCTCTTTTCTTCGCTTGCATTTGTGAAAAAGTAAATGATATATGCTTGATTTTATTAGACATAACACGTTTTATTTATTGGTATGCGCTTCAAAACTAAAAAGAAAACGTTTGATAGCTTTTCTTTTATAGCACCTTTTTAGAAATTTTATAGTTTTTAACTTTAATGTAATCCAGAAAGTAGCGAAAATTTCTTTTTTCATATATTGAAAATATTTTATTGTAGGTAAAATTGTGCTATAAGAAACTAAGCAGAATAAATGTTTTGTTGACTACAATCGAATTATATCAAAAAATAATTAAATTCTACACTTAAAGTAACCTAAAAAAGTTTTAATAAAATGATATTTTCTGTTTTCTTTGACTGCAGTTGAGAAAAATTTAATAGTATTTGCTAGATTTTATTGGACATAACACTTTTTATTTATTAGTATACGCTCTAAAAATAGAAAGAAAAAGTTTATTAGGTATTGCTTTATAGCACTTTTTTAGAAATTTTATAGCTTTTACATACGATTTAATCCAGATAGTAGCAAAAATTTCTTTTTAAATATGCTACATTTATTTTAGCGAAGGTAAAAATGTGGTATTAGATACTAAACAGAATAGATTTTTTGTTGACAACAACTGAATTTTGTCAAAAAAGAATTGAATTCTACACGAAACGTAACCAGAATGCGGTGTAATAAAATGAATTTTTCTCTTTTTTTGGACTGCAGTTGTTAAAATGTAAATGATATTTGCTGGATTTTATGCGAAATAACACTTTTTCTATGTTAGTATACGCTTCAAAACTTGAAAGTAAACGTTGCATATCATCTTTTAAACAGCATTCTTATATAAATCTTGTAGTTTTTAACTACAATTCAATTCACAAAGTAGCAAAAATTTATTTTAAATATATTAAAAAAATTGTTTGCGAAGGTAAAAATGTGCTATTAAAAACTAAGCAGAATAGATGTTTAGTTGACTACAACCGAACTTCGTCAAAATAGAATTAAATTCTACACGTAACGTAACCTGAAACTGTGTAATAAAATGATTTCTTCTCTTTTTTTGGACTGCTGTGGTTGAAATGTAAATGATATTTGCTGGATTGTATTAGAAATAACACAATTTATTTGTTAGTATACTCTTTAAAACTTGAAAGAAAACGTTTCATATGTTCTGTTAAATAGCACATATATATAAATTTTGTAGTTTTTAACTACGACTCAATTCAAAAAATAACAAAAATTTATTTTAAATATATTTAAAAATTGTTAGCGAAGGTAAAAAGGTGCTATAAGAAACTAAACTGAATGGATTTTTAGTTGACAACAACCGAACTTCGTCAAAAAAGAAATGAACTCTACATATATAGTAACCAGAAAAAAGGGGTAAAAAAATGATTTTTCCCCTTTTTTGAACAGCAGTGGTTGAAATGTAAAAGATAATTGCTGGATTTTATTTGAAATACCACTTTTTATTTGTTAGTATACGCGTTAAAGCTTGTAAAAAAAGTTTCATACTTTCTCTTAAATAGCCCCTTTATATAAATTTTGTAGTTTTTACCTACGATTCCATTCACAAAGTAGCGAAAATTTATTTTAAATATATTAAAAAATTGTTAGCGAAGAAAACATGTGCTATTAGAAACTAAACAGAATTGATGTTTAGTTGACTACAACCAAATTTCGTCAAAAAAGAATTAAATTCTT
>NW_014570648.1:0-1327 GCF_001313835.1 Polistes canadensis
TATTACAACAATTTTTGCTTACTTAACGTGAAGAATTCGATTCTTTTTCAACGAAAATTGATTGTAATAAACCTGAAATCCATTCTGTTTTATTTCTAGTAGCAATTTTTAACCGTCGCAAAAAATTTTTAAATATATTTAGAAAGAAATTTTTGCTTCTTTTTGAATTAAACCGTAGGTTAAAACTATCAAATGCATAAAGAATTTCTAAATAACAAAAGCTGTAAAACGTTTTCTTTTAGTGTTAAAGCGTAAACTAACAAATAAAAAGTGTTACGTTCAAAAAAATCCAGCAAATAAGATTTATAACTCAAAAACTTCAGTTGAAAAAAAGGAAAAAAATCATTTTATTACAACATATTTTAGTTACTTAACGTAAAGAATTCAATTCTTTTTTAACGAAACTCGATTGTAGTAAACCAGATATTTAATTTGTTTTGTTTCTAGTAGCACATTTTAACCATCATTAAGAATGTTTAAATATATTAAGAAAGAAATTTTTGCTACTTTCTGAATTAAATCGTAGTTTAAAACTATCAGATACATAAAGAAATGCTATAAAACAAAAGCTGTAATACATTTTCTTTTAAGTTTTCCAGCGTATACTATCAAATAAAAAGTGTTATATCTAATACAATCCAGCAAATAACATTTATATTTCAACAACTGCCGTCCAAAAAAAGGAAAAAAATCATTTTATTACAACATTGTTTGGTTACTTTACGTGAAGAACTCAATTCTTTTTCAACAAAATTCGATTGTAATAAACCTGACATCTATTCTGATTTGTTCCTAGTAACAATATTTAACTGTCGCTAAAAATGTTTAAATATATTTAGAAAGAAAATTTTGCTACTTTTTTAATTGAACCGTATTTAAAAACTATCAGGTACATAAACAAATGCTATATAGCAAAAGCTGTAAACCGTTTTCCTTTAAGTTTTAAAGCGTATACTAAGAAATAAAAAGTGGGACGTTCAATAAAATCCAGCAAATAACATTATTAATTTACCAACTGCAGTTCAAAAAAAGGAAAAAAATCATTTTATTGCAACATTTTTTGGTTACTTAACGTGAAAAATTCCACCATTTTTCAACGAAACTCGATTGTAGTAAACCTTACATTTAATTTGTTTTGTTTCTAGTAGCACATTTTAACCGTCGTTAAAAATGTTTAAATATATTTTGAAAGAAATTTTTGCTACTTTCTGAATTAAACAGTAGGTTAAAACTATCAGATACAAAAAGAAATGCTTTATAACAAAAGCTGTAAAACGTTTTCCTTTAGGTTTTAAAGCGTATACTAAAAAATAAAAAGTGTTACGTT
>NW_014570648.1:4399-5547 GCF_001313835.1 Polistes canadensis
ACGGTTAAAAATTATTTTAAAATCTTTGGTTATAAGGTGTACTCCACGAATCATCCAAGGGGAAGGGCACATGGTGGTATTGCGATTTTAGTTAAGTCTAACATAAGACATTACGAGCTTGCGCCATATAAAMAAGATCATCTTCAGGCAACAAGTGTCATAATACACGACTGGCATTGCCCGATAGCTATCTCAGCAGTATACAGTCCTCCTAGACACACTATCAAAAAAGAAGATTTTGATAATTTTTTCGAAAGTCTAGGCTCCAGATTCTTAGCCGGAGGTGACTTTAATGCCAAACATAACATCTGGGGTAGTGGAATTATAACACCAAGATGTAAAGCACTCTCCAAAAGTATCGAAACTAATAGACTATCTTGCATTAGTTCAGGTGAGCCTACCTACTGGCCAACTGATGTAAATAAAATCCCTGACTTGCTTGATTTTTTTATCGCTAAAAATTTATCTCCTCGATAHATACAGGTCTGCTCTTCATTTGACCTTTCTTCCGATCACACTCCAATCATAGCAACAATAAATATAACTATTATCGACAAAAAGCCACCAATCTCCTTATACAATAGAATAACAAATTGGGATTTCTTCCGGGAAACATTTAGTAATACCGTTGATACCACTTTACCATTGAAAACAACTGATGATGTTGACCACGCAGTAAACCATTTAACGCACAACATAATAAATGCAGTTCGAGCCTTTACACATTCTTTGGAGTATATTTCTGGTCATGACTATTTTGCATTTATTTTAAATAAAATTGTAAAAAAACGTAAGTTGCGTAGAAATTGGCACAATAGTAGATCTCCTGAGGACAAACGTAAACTTAAAAAAGCTACCAAAGTGTTAAAAAAAAAATTGCAGAACTTTAAAAATGAAGATCTTCAAAGTTACCTGCAGAACCTAACTCCTACTGCAGACTCTAACTATTCACTTTGRAAAGCAACAAGGCGTTTTACTTGCCCAATTCAAGACATTCCACCTATCCGTCAGTCCCAGGGTGAATAAGCAGGAAAACCAATAAATAAAACCAATATCTTTGCCTCCTACCTGGCAGATGTATTCAAACCATCTTTACCTTCAGTACCTGCAGAAGATGAAGACGTCTGGACATTTATGCACTCACCTTT
>NW_014570648.1:8483-10074 GCF_001313835.1 Polistes canadensis
ATTACCACATATTTTGGTTACTTAACGTAAAGAATTCAATTCTTTTTTAACGAAACTCGATTGCAGTAAACCTGAAATTTAATCTGTTTTGTTTCTAGTAGCACATTTTAACCGTCGTAAAAAATGTTTAATATATGTTTAGAAAGAAATTTTTGCTACTTTCTAAATTAAACTGTAGTTCATAACTATTAGATACAGATAGAAATGCTATATAAGAAAAGCTGTAAACGTTTTCTTTTAAGTTTTAAAGCTTATAATAACGAATAAAAAGAGTAACGTTCAATAAAATCCAGCAAATAACATTTATTATTCAACAACTGCAGTTCAAAAAATCATTTTATTACAAAATAATTTGATTACTTAACGTAAAGAATTAAATTCTTACTTAACGAAACTCGATGGCACTAAACCTGACATTTATTCTGTTTTGTTTCTAGTAGCACATTTTAAGCGTCGCTAAAAATATCTAAAAATATTTAGACAGAACTTTTTGCTACTTTCTGAATTAAACGGTAGTTCAAAACTATAAGATACATAAAGAAATGCTATAAAACAAAAGCTGTAAACGTTTTCTTTCAAGTTTTAAAGCTTATACTAACGAATAAAAAGTTTTACGTTCAATAAAATCCAGCAAATAACATTTATATTTCAACAACTGCAGTCCGAAAAAAAGAAAAAAAATCATTTTATAACAACATTTTTTGGTTACTTTACGTGAAGAACTCAATTCTTTTTCAACGAAAATCGATTGTAATAAGCCTGACATCAATTCTGTTTTGTTTGTAGTAGCAATTTTTAACTGTCGCTAAAAATGTTTAAATATATTTAAAAAGGAATTTTTGCTACTTTCTGAATTAAACCGTAGTTTAAAACTATCAGATACATAAAGAAATGCTTTAAAACAAAACCTGTAAAACATTTTCTTTCAAGTTTTCCAGCGTATACTAACAAATAAAAAGTGTTATGTCTAATAAAATCCAGAAAATAACATTTATATTTCAACAACAGCAGTCCAAAAAAAGGAAACAACAATTTTTGGATACTTTACGGGAAAAACTCAGATCTTTTTCAACGAAAATCGATTGTAATAAACCGGACATCCAATCTTTTTTGTTTCTAGTAGCAATTTTTACCCGTTGCTAAAAATGTTTAAATATATTTAGAAAGAACTTTTTGCTACTTTTTGAATTAAACTGTTGTTCAAAACAATCTGATACATAAAGAAATGCTATAAAACAAAAGCTGTAAAACATTTTCTTTTAAGTTTTTAAGTGTATACTAACAAATAAAAAGTGTTATGTCTAGTAAAATCCGGCAAATAACATTTATATTTCCGCAACTGCAGTCCCAAATAAGGAAAAAAATCATTTTATTACAACATTTTTTTTTTTATTTTACGTGAAGAACTCATTTCTTTTTCAACAAGAATCGATTGCAATAAACCTGACATATATTCTTTTTTGTTTATAGTAGCAATTTTCAACCGTCGCTAAAAATGTTTTATTATATTTACAAAGAACTTTTTGCTACTTTTTGAATTAAACTGAGGTTTAAAACTATTAGATACATAAAGAAATGCCATATAAAAAAA
>NW_014570649.1:0-10210 GCF_001313835.1 Polistes canadensis
GTTTTACAGCTTTTGTTATATAGCATTCCTTTATTTATCTGATAGTTTTAAACTACGGTTTAATTCAGAAAGACGCAAATAATTCTATCTAAATATATTTAAATATTTGTAGCGACGGTCAAAATGTGCTAATAGAAACAATTTAGACTTGATGTCAGGTTTATTACGATCGAGTTTCGTTGAAAAATATTGAATTCTTCACGTTAAGTACCAAAAAAATGTTGTAATAAAATGATTTTTTTCCTTTTCTTGAACTGCAGTTTTTGAAAATAAATGTTTTTTTCTGGATTTTATTGAACGTAACACTTTTTATTCGTTAGTATACGCTTTAAAACTTGGAAGAAAATGTTTTACAGCTTTTTTTACATAGCCTTTTTTTATGTATCCAATAGTTTTAAACCACGGTTTAATTCAGAAAGTAGCAAAATCTTATCTCTTAATATATTAAAACATTTTTAACGACGGTTAAAATGTGCTACTAGTAACAAAACAAATTAAATGTCAGGATTACTTCAATCGAGTTTCGTTGAAAAAGAATTTAATTCTTCGCGTTAAGTAACAAATAAATGTTTTAATAAAATTATTTTTTTCCTGTTTAAGAACTGCATTTGTTGAATAATAAATGTTGTTTGCTCAATGATATTGAACGTAAAACTTTTTATTTGTTATTATACGTTTTAAAACTTAAAAGAAAATGTTTTACAGATTTTGTTTTATAGCATTTCTTTGTGTATATTATAGTTTTAAACTACGGTCTTATTCATAAAGTAGCAAAAATTTCTTTCTTAATATATTTAAACATTTTTAACGACGGGTAAAAATTGCTACTAGAAACCAAACAGATTGGATGTAAGGTTTATTACAATCGATTTTCGTTGAAATAGAAATGAGTTCTTTACGTAAAGTAACCAAAAAATGTTGTAATTAAATGATTTTTTTCCTTTTTTGGACTGCATTTGTTGAAATATATGTGTTGTTTGCTGGATTTTATTAGACATAACACATTTTATTTGTTAGTATACGCCTAAAAACTTGAAATAAAAAGTTTTACAGATTTTGTTTCATAGCATTTCGTTATGTATCTGATAGTTTTGAACTACGGTTGATTTCAGACAGTCGCAAAAATTTCTGTCTAAATATATTTAAACATTTTTAGCGACGGTTAAAATGTGCTACTAGAATCAAAACAGATTAAATGTCAGGTTTACTCTAATCGAGTTTCGTTGAAAAAGAATAGAATTCTTCACGTTAAGTAACCAAAAAATGTTGTAATACAATGTTTTTTTCCCTTTTTTTTGGACTGCAGTTGTTGAAATATAAATGCTGTTTGCTGGATTTTATTAGACATAACACTTTTTATTCGTTAGTATAATAAATAAAATAGATAATTTTAATTGTTATTAATTTAAAAATATTTTTTCACATATATATANATTATATAATTTATTAATAATAAATATTTATCATTAATATTTATTAATAATAAATACTTATTATAATATAAAATATTTATATAATAAATATTTATTGTATTATATAAAACTATATTTAAAAATTTATTATTTTACAGTCCCCCGTCTCTAGCAGTGACACAGATGTTATATTCGCAGCTGTTCCGCCGCAATCGTAACCCAGCAATGCGGAAGTTATGGTGACGTAACCGATGATGATGCAGCAAAGTTCGGAATGCATCTTTTCTGTTGCAGATGCACTGGTCTTGACAAAAATTTCTTATAACAGATTCATACAAAGGTTATATATGTGATAACTATAAAAAAATTGTCCTAATTTTTATTTCTAGTTARTTTAACTTTGTCTCGATGGACAATCCTACTTCCATTTTTATAACTAATTTTTATGTTATATTTACGTAGAATCTCCAGAATCTGGTGGGGGCCAGTGTACTGGTCCCCAAACTTAGAAGTTGGCTGTTTCAACAAATAAACGTTATTTCCGACCTCAAGTTTTTGGCTGCGAGAATTTTTATTATAATAAAATTTGGATTATATTTTGGCGCCCCCCAGGTTCCTTCTTGCTATTTTCTGAGCTGACCTAATTTTATGAACTAAATCTAAATAGTATTCTAAATAGGTATTCTCTAGGGCAACGTTCGTAAGCACCTCTCCCGAGGGAGCATTCGCTTGTCTTCCGAATACCAAGTCATGAGGTGTGAACCTAGTTCCCTTATGTGTGTTAGTATTGTATGCGAACATAGCATGAGTGAGCCAATCATCCCACTCGCTCTTCTTACTAATAAATTGTTTTAAGTATTCTATTAATACAATGTGTGAACGTTCAAGTGACCTATTTGACTGTGGGTTAAATGCTGTGGTTTTTATTTGCTTACAACGGTACTGTTTAGCAATTGCCCTTAGTAAGGAGCCTGTGAAATTTTTCCCCTGGTCAGTCAGAATTGAGCGTTGCGCTCCGAATATATTACAAAATTTATGGACCATGCCTTCCGCAACATCAACCGATGTAGCTGTCTTTAGAGCTACTGCGACGAAAAATTTTGTTAGTGAATCCTGTATGGTAAGGATATATTTATTGCCCTTTTTCGTTTCCGGAAGTGGTCCAACAATGTCCCTGGCAATTTTGTCGAATGCCGCTCCTAACGTATCTGTTAGTATCATTATCTCCCTAGACTTTATTCTAACTAATTTCTTTAATTGACATCCTTCGCAATTTTTAATGTATTCTTGTATATCCTTTTTCATATTGGGCCAATGATACCCCCGCCTAATTCTGTTATAAGTTTTTGTTACACTCTTATGTCCACCGATAGCCGAAAAGTGGTACTCCGCAAGAATGTCATCACGCCTTTCCTGTTCTGGGATTAGAATTTCATTTAGACAAATTATTATTTAGCAAATTTCAGATTCAAAACTATTTTGAAGTTTCCTTTGGACGCGCGACTATGGAATGCCATCGATATTATTTGTTTTAGAAATACTTACAGACTTAAGTCCCAATTCGCGGGTAACAGAAAGTAAAGCGTTAATTGCCTTTACCAGAGTTTCGAATTTTGTAAAGTTCTCAGCCCGCTCCTTTATAGGTATTATTACTAGTTTATATTTTCCGATGTTAGTTATCCCAGCCCGAGCCAACACAAAATGTTCCGATTTCGGGAGCCGCTTGGCCTTATTCAAAAGTTTGGCGCCCTCGTTACAAGGTGTACCGCTAAGATCCGTAAATACTATCAAGTTATCTCGCCTTAAATGCAGAGAGTCCCTTGTCTCGAATATGTTTTCCGTTATCATTCTTGAACGCATACCCACTCTCGTCGGTATGTACGGAGAAAACAATTTATCGTAGTAAGCTAAGTCACTGGCACTCTCGACGTCAGATTATTCATTGTCTGTTTCTGTTATCTTAGCGTCAGCTGCCAAGGGCAACGTCACGTCGCGATCGTCCCGTCAGCTGTTTCGTCGAGGTCATAGTCTTCGTTTTCCGTTAATGCGCGTCTGACATCGAACATAACAGGGCTGTTGTCCGAGTCGTCCGCATATACAGGGAGTACGCTCCTTATTTCCACTGGATTTCGGGATAAGGCTCCGCGTTAGCATTAGCAATTCCGGGCTTATACACAATTTTGAACGAATAGTCAGCTAACTTCCAACTCCATTTTACGAGTCCCGAAGGCGGATCTTTAATTGACTTGAGCCAAACTAGCGGCTTGTGATCGGTTATCAGAGTAAACTCTCGCCCGTATAAGTATGGCCTAAAATAGTTTCTAGCGAAAACTATTGCCAATAACTCTCTCTCAATAGTGGAATAATTCATTTTAGCTTTATTTAGAATTCGCGAGCAATAGGAGATGGGCAGATCCCTACCAACGGGGCCTTGACTCAACACGGCGCCGATCGCGTAACCAGATGCGTCCGTTGGAACGTTAAAAGGTAGAGAGAAATTTAGATATTGTAGAATTGGTTGCCTGCATAGGGCATCACGCAGTAAGCAAAATGCGTTCTCCTGGCTGGATCCCCATCTAAATGAAGCCCCCTTCTTTAGTAAATCTGTGAGAGGCTTTGCTATTTTTGAGAAAGCTTGTATAAATCTTCTATAATATCCAGTTAGACCTAAAAATTGGCGAATCAATTTAACGTTGTCTGGACGCGGAAATTCCCTTACTGCCTCCAATTTTCCTGGGTCGGGCTTTACGCCGTCCCTTCCTATAGTATGGCTCAAATAAGCCACCTCTCTTCTGAGGAACTAACATTTATCGGGCCGCAGTTTTAGATTTGCTATACGAAGACAATGCGCGAGCCTATTAAATTTTGTTTGATGCTCAATGAGTGATCTCGCGTAAAGAACCACGTCGTCTAAATATACAAACATTTCCTCGCCTTGTAAACCGGCTAAGACATGGTCCATTAACCTCTGAAAGGTTGCTGGAGCGTTTTTTAAACCAAATGGCATTCTATTAAATTCATAATGACCATGCGGGGTCGAGAAAKCTGTCTTCGCGCGGTCATCCGGATGCATTTTAATTTGGTGAAATCCGGATTTCAGGTCAAAAATAGAAAAATATTTTGCTGCGCTGAGTTGGTCAAGTATCTCCGTAATATTTGGTATAGGATACGTGTCTCCTACCGTTTTTTCGTTAAGATGCCTATAATCGATCACCATCCTCCACTTTAGGTTACCCTTTGAGTCCGATTTTTTTTGGCACTATCCAAATGGGTGAATTATAGGGTGAAAGAGATGGTCTTATTATGCCAACGTTGAGGAACTCTGAGGTTTGTTTCCTTACTTCTTCCTTATGAATTGGCGGAAATCTATATTTTCTTGTGTGCACCGGAATGTCATCGGTAGTAATTATTCGATGTTGTAAAAGATTGGTGCAACCAAGAGGTTCGCCAGGAAGATGAAAAATATCTGCGTTTTTGTCTAGTAATTTAGAAACGGATTCTGCTTCTCTGTGTTTAAATGATCAAGGCGAAGGAGTGCTCTAACAGAGTCTGGTCTGGAGAAGGTTGAAGGTTTGGGAGATTCTTGACCCCCGCTTGCTTTATTTGGATCAGCGCAAGGGGATACGGAGATATTATAAAGAGTGTGCAAGCATTCTTTTAAATTTTCAACTTCGGATGTGGATTTATAGGAGTCAAATGGTAAACTTGGAAGAGCTCCTATATCACATGCCAAAAGTTCCAATTTAGGAATTTGAAGCGAAACAAATCTCGAAGTTGTATTAATGAGTCTGAAATAGGCCCTTCCCTTTACGCTTCCCACAAGTGCCTCGCCGGCATAAACTCCCTTTGGAAGCTGTATACGCGGAATATAACCGTATTTAACATCGGCGTTCACAACGTGGCAAAAAATCACCTTTGAAGTTCTAGGTGTAACACTAACTTTGTCGCCAACCGTAAATGGAACCCTCCTATTTCCTACTATAAGCACTTCCCTGATATAGTAAATTTTTGCCGGAGTGGAACAAAGGAACTCGCTTCCCAATATTCCATCCGCGGAGATAGGGAAATGGTTGTCTACCACGTGAAATGTAGTCCTCTCTCCGAATAAAAATAGTTCGACAGTACCTAATGTCCTTTGTGTGTCGGGAGAGATACCCGTTAGCTGCACAATTCTTTTTGTGTTAATAATTGTCTTTTTAGCTAGTTTTTTCATTTTTATCAGAATAATGTCCGCTCTTGTGTCTATCATAAGTGTCACCGCTTCTCCCAATCTTGGAGAAGCCGCAGTGACACACGAAACCGTCCAAATATTATTTTGTCTTATGTGTTTGACTTCGACGGGCCCGCTTTCGGATTCGGACTTTGTGGACGCTGTTTTGGCGTCGGAGAGCGACGGGCGTCGTCCATCGTTCTCCTCACCCCGTTTCCCTGACTCCTTTTTTCTAATTCGTACCTTAACTTTTAACAGTCAAATATTATATGTCCTAAGTTCTTACAATAGGAACATTTTTTGGGACTTCTATATCCCGTTTTTGTTTGAGATTTTGAATTATTTGGAGAGGTTCGACCAGATCTATTTAAATTATCTTGCCTCCTTTTAAAACATCTACCCTCCGTGTGGCCCTGTTTTTGACAKTAGTCGCATACCGCTTTCCCAAAACAGTCACCCTCCTTATGTCCAGTTTTGTGACAGTGCCCGCAAACTATGTTTTCTTTAATTTGCCGAGTATTAGCCACGCGGCCTCCAAATGTAGGAGAAGCGTTTCTTTTTTTATCGTCTTTAACTTGCCTGTCGAACCTTAAAATGCTCATCTTACTATCTTCCTCCCTTATTTGCTTGTCTATTTTCAGGAGGCAAACCAAAACCTCGTCGAAATTACTATAATATTCGAATTTTAATGCTGTCTTATAATCACGGGGTAGGCCCCTAACGAGCGCAACAAGTCCCTTTCTTTCAATTGCCAATTCGACCCGGTGTTCCACATGCACCGAGCTCTTCGCTGTTTCATCAAGAACCGATTAAATGAGCTCCTTTATTCTACTGAAATAATCAAGTATGTGTTCGCCCGGCCTCATAAACTCCGTAGCGAGTTGTCCCCTATAATAGTTKGATCCGCGTGAARGCAGAAACGCGTCTTTCAATCTCTCTATAAGGTGTTCTACTTTACTAATTCTAAGACCCTCTGTTACCAAGTACGCGTGACCACTAAGCCTAGAAGGGAGAAGCCTTGTTAAAGATGTTTCCATTTCGGTTGAAAAATTCGCCGGCAAAGATTCAAACGCGCGTCGACACGCCCTAGCAAACTGTGTAACGGAAAAATTTTGTCCATCAAAATTCGGTACATGTTCTATGAGTTCCCTTAATTTAAACAAAGATTGCGACAAATGGGGAGGAGGAGCGAATGGAGTCATCGTCCTCATTTCTTTAATCTCCCGCCTTAAATCTTCGATCTCCCTTCTTAATTCGCTTTCCCCTTCGGAAAGCGGTGTTATCGTTCTCCGTCTGGAAGCCGTATTTGGAGAAATATGTCGCGAGGAACCGGGAGTAATAGGTAATGGAACGGGGGAGTCCACCGGAGGACCAGTTCGATCGAAACCCCGAAAACCCGAAAAATCGGCTCCCAAAGATTTTCTCATTTTTTCCTCTTGCAACGCGAGCCTCCGTTCCCTTTTTTCCATCTCAAATTCCCGCTTATTAAGTTCCTCTTTTTTCTTAAAGTTCTCTTCTTGTGTTTCGGTAAGTACATTTCGAATATCATAAATTTCCTCCATTTTCTTACGCATTATTGAATCCATGTCGCCAAACCTAGACGTTTGTTCTATAACAGCCTCCCAAGAGATTGGTGAGTCCGGTCTAACTCTTCTCTGATCTTGCGACATTTTAAATTTTGCAAAATAAAGTTACGGAACAAAAGTTAAAGAATCCCGGAATGCAGAGAAAAAATTTAAAAGAAAAGATGTAAAAGTTAAATTTGGAAAGCTAACTCTCCCCTTGGCGATCCCACCGCTGCCACCAGTTTGTTTTATGTGACGTCCCCGCAATTAAACGAACAACCCCACAAAAATTTGCCCTAATTTTGGCTAGTCCGTAGAGCCGGTACTTTGCCAGGGATCCGGGCTAGAAGAGCCAGCACTAGTAAGTTTCAAAAAGAATAAGGTGTACTTACCCTTGTTTAAGTATCAAGATGACTTCCGGATCGAATTGTGCCAACTTCTGATAATCCACGGACCTAACAGCCTTGAATTGATTATGTTGAATAAACGGTCGCAGGATTATGGTGTAATATGGGTTTTATCCATTAGAATAATGTCACTTTTTCACAGGTAAAACTAAAGTATATTCTTATATAAAATTACACAATTTATTATACAAAATAATGGAGAAGAAATTACACAATTGATTACACAAAATAGTGGAGAAGAAATTACCAAATTTATTATATAAAATAGTGGAGAAGAAATTACACAATTGATTACATAAAATAGTGGAAAAGAAATTACACAATTGATTACACAAAATAATGGAGAAGTCTATCTTCCTAGCAAACTAAATAAAAAGAGTATCTTGAAAAAGACTTCTCTTGTTCAACGTATGAAAGAGACAAATCTTAAAGAGTTGTCTGAGGCTTTCTTAGAGGAAAAGAGACCCTTAGGCACAAAACGTATAAGTATGTATTAAAAAGGAGGTAATTATTATTAAGTTAATATTTTCGAGTGAATAGTTTCGAAGTTGCCGGTAGACTGACTGCGAGGAGCCTCTAAGCTCCTAACGTCGAGCCCCGTACAGCTGAGTGGGAGGTACCCCCACTCACGCGAAGTGCCTCCTTCACTACTAACCATCCCCAACTCGTGAGAAAGGAATGAGCTGATTCATTAGTTCTGCACGTGCGAATAAATATTAGTTACCATCAAGCGCTAAACTACAGCGTCAGCTGGGAATGGAATTTTACTTCAGAAAAATATCAGTTACTATCATGCGCGAATTCTCCGAAGAGAGAATGGTGTCAGGTTACTATCAGACAGAGATTCTCGGAATTGCACGTGCGTCCCACACTTGAGCTAACCGACTTCCTTTCACTGCACGTGTGCCCTTATCGCGACCGTGAGAATTCTATGTGCAAGCTAACATTATTACCATTTATTAGATTTTATTAATTATTTATTTTATTAATTATTAATAATTGTCAATGTTTATCCTTGATAAAAAAAAAAAAAATAAGATTTATAATAATGTTATTTGCAACAATTATTTAAATAAAGACAAGTGCCAATAATAATTGTTATATAAACTAAATATTGAACAATAAGTGTTGGTAATGTGGGAGCACGAAGTAGGTAACACCGACCCCCAAAGGATCGTTTACCGACTTTAGCCGTTGGTAAGGCAGATTTCCCTATAAACGACCATTGACATACGCTCTATTATTACCGTATGCCGTCCAAAAATGATAATTATCGATGGTCGTTCATAAGAGGGCCCAATACAAATAGCCTTTACAGCGAGTACAATAAAATTATCCTAGTAAACGTAAATAGAAATAATGTAAAATAGAAAAATAGTGTAGAATATAAAAATAAGGTAATGTAAAATCGAATTTACAATAAATATAATATAAAGGTTATTACCCTACGGTTACCTGTTATACAATGGTAAACTATCCTAGTAATGGTATCGTAACCACGCGCAAATGTTAATAATATAATGTAATAATAATAATAATAATGTAATAAATTTTAATAATGTAATATAATGTTATTAATAAAATATGTAAGTGACAAAAATTGTAAAAATTTTATAATTATGACAGGAGGACAAATCACAACCTCCTGGGTAGTACGTTCGGTACACCAAACCGTCACTAGGACGTGACATACGCTTTAAAACTTGAATGAAAACGGTTTACAGCTTTTTTTATATAGCATTTCTTTATGTATCTGATAGTTTTGAACTACGGTTGATTTCAGAAAGTAGCAAAAATTTCTTTCTAAATATATTTAAACATTTTTAGCGACGGTTAAAAAGTGCTACTAGAAACTATTCAGAGTTGATGTCAGGTTTACTACAATCGAGTTTCGTTGAAAAAAAATTGAATTCTTCACGGTAAGTAACCAAAAAATTTTGTAAAAAAATGATTTTTTTCCTTTCTTTGAACTGCAGTTGTTGAGAATGAATGTTATTTGCTGCATTTTATTGAACGTAACACTTTTTATTCGTTAGTATACGCTTTAAAACTTGAAAGAATATGTTTTATAGCTTTTTTTATATAGCATTTCTTTATGTATCCGATAGTTTTGAACTACGGTTTAATTCAAAAAGTAGCAAAAATTTCTTTCTTATTATATTTAAACATTTTTAGCGATGGGTAAAAATTCCTACTAAAAACAAAACAGAATGGATGTCAGGTTTATTACAATCGATTTTCGAAGAAAAAGAATTGAGTTCTTCACGTAAAGTAACCAAAAAATGTTGTAATAAAATGATTTTTTTCCTTTTTTTGGATTGCAGTTGGTAAATAGTAAATGTTATTTACTGGAATTTATTGAACGTTAAACTTTTTATTCGTTAGTATGCACTTTAAAACTTGAATGAAATCGTTTTACAGCTTTTTCTATATAGCATTTCTTTTATGTATCTGATAGTTTTGTACTACGGTTGATTTCAGAAAGTAGCAAAAATTTCTTTCTAAATATATTTAAACATTTTTAGCGACGGTTAAAATGTGCTACTATAATCAAAACAGATTAAATGTCAGGTTTACTACAATCGAGTTTCGTTGAAAAAGAATTGAATTCTTCAC
>NW_014570650.1:0-1632 GCF_001313835.1 Polistes canadensis
AATCGAGTTCCGTTGCAAAAGAATTGAATTCTTCACGTAAAGTAACAAAAAAATGTGGTGATAAAATGATCATTTTTCTTCTTTTTGGAATGCAGTTGTGGAAATATAAATGTTATTATCTGAATTTTATTGAAAGTAACACTTTTTAATTGGTGGTATGAGCTTTAAAACTTGTAAGAAAACGTTTTACAGCTTTTTTAATATAGCATTTCTTTATGTATCTGCTAGTTATAATCTACAGTTTAATTCAGAAAGTAGCAAAAATTTCTTTTTAAATATAGTATATCTTTTTTGTGAAGGTAAAAATGTGATATTAAAAACAAGACAGAATGGATGTCAGGTTTACTACAATCATGTTTCGTTTAAAGAGAACTGAATCCTTTACGTTAGGTAATCAAAAAATGTTGTAATAAAACGATTTTTATGCTTTTTTTAGACTGCAGTTGTTGAAATATAAATGTTATTTGCTGAAATTTATTGACCGTAACATTTTTTATTTGTTAGTATGCGCTTTAAAACTTGAAAGAAAATGTTTTTCAGCTTTTTATTATAGCATTTATTTATGTATCTGCTAGTTTTGTACTACGGTTTATTTCAGAAAGCAGCAAAAATTTTTCTTAAATATATAGAAAAATTTATAGTGACGGTAAAATGTGCTATTAGTAACAAGACAGAAAAGATGTCAGGTTAACTACAATCAAGTTTCTTTAAAAAAAACTTCAATTCTTCACGTAAAGTAAAAAAAAAAATGTTGTAATAAAATGATTTTTTTCCTTTTTTTGTACTGCAGTTTTTTAAATATAAATGTTACTTGCTTTATTTTATTGAACGTAACACTTTTTTTTTGTTAGTATACGCTTTAAAACTTGAAAGAAAACGTATTACAGCTTTTTTTATATAGCATTTCTTTATTTATCTGCTAGTTTTGAACTACAGTCTAATTCAGAGAGTAGCAAACATTTATTTTCAAATATATTAAATCTTTTTGTGAAGGTAAAAATGTTCTTTTAGAAACAAGACAGAATAGGTGTCAGTTTTACTACAATCGTGTTTCGTTAAAAGATAATTAAATCCTCAACGTTAGGTAATCAAAAAATGGATTGAAAAATTAGTTTTTTCCTTTTTTTAGACTGCTGTTGTTGAAATAAAAATTTTATTTGCATGATTTTATTGAAAGTAACACTTTTTTCTTATTAGAATACGATTTAAAACTTGAAAGAAAATGTTTTTTAGCTTTTGTTATATAGCAGTTCTTTTTGTATCTAATAGTTTTTTACTAAATTTAATTCAGAAAGGAGCAAAACTTTGTTTTAAATATATTAATTCTTTTTTGTGAAGGTAAACATGTGCTATCAGAAACAAGACAGAATGGATGTCAGGTTTACTACAATCGAGTTTCGTGGAAAGAGAATTGATTCCTTCACGTTAAGTAATCAAAAAATGTTGTAATAAAATGTTGTTTTTCCTTTTATTGGACTGCAGTTGTTGAAATAAAAATGTTTTTTGCTGGATTTTATTGAACGTAACACTTTTTATTTGTTAGTATTCGCTTTAAAACTTGAAAGAAAATGTTGTACAGCTTCTGTTATATAGCATTTCCTTATGTATCTGATAGTTTTGAACTACGGTTTA
>NW_014570650.1:3595-5128 GCF_001313835.1 Polistes canadensis
TAGTTTTGAACTACGGTATAATTAAGAAAGTTGCAAAAATTTCTTTTTAAATATAGTAAATCTTTTTTGTAAAGGTAAAAATGTGCTATTAGAAACAAGACAGAAACGATGTCAGGTTTACTACAATCGAATGTCGTTGAAAAAGAAATTAATTCTTTACGTACAATAACAAAAAAATGTTGTTTTAAAGTGATTTTTTTCCATTCTTTGGACTGAAGTTGTTGAAATATAAATCGTATTTCTAGATATTGTTGAACGCAAAACTTTTTATTTGTTAGTCTACGATTTAAAACTTGAAACAAAACGTTTTACAGATTTTGTTATAAAGCATTTCTTTATGTATCTGATAGTTTTGCACTACGGTTGATTTCAGAAAGCTGCAAAAATTTTTCTTAAGTTTATTTAAAAATTTATAGTGACGGTAAAATTTGCTATTAGTAACAAGACAGAATGGATGTCATGTTGACTAAAATCGAGTTCCGTTGAAAAAGAATTGAATTCTTCACGTAAAGTAACAAAAAAATGTGGTGATAAAATGATTTTTTTTCTTCTTTTTGGAATGCAGTTGTTGAAATATAAATTTTATTATCTGAATTTTTTTAAAAGTAACACTTTTTAATTGGTGGTATGAGCTTTAAAACTTGAAAGAAAACGTTTTACAGCTTTTTTAATATAGCATTTCTTTATGTATCTGCTAGTTATGATCTACGGTTTAATTCAGAAAGTAGCAAAAATTTCTTTTTAAATATAGTATATCTTTTTTGTGAAGGTAAAAATGTGATATTAGAAACAAGACAGAATAGATGTCAGGTTTACTACAATCGAGTTTCGTTGAAAAAGTATTGAGCTCTTCACGTAAAGTAACCAAAAAATTTTTTAATAAAGTGATTTTTTTTCTTTCTTTAGACTGAAGTTGTTGAAATATAAATGTTACTTGCTGAAATTTATTGACCGTAACACTTTTTACTTATTAGTATACGATTTAAAACTTGAAAGAAAACGTTTTACCGATTTTGTTTTATAGCATTTCTTAATGTATCTGATAGTTTTGGACTACTGTTTAATTCAGAAAGGAGCAACAATTTCTTTTTAAATATAATAAATCTTTTTTGTTAAGATAAATATTTGCTATTAGAAACAAGACAGAATGTTTGTCAGGTTTACTACAATCGAGTTTCTTTGAAAGAGAATTAAATCCTTCACGTATAGTAACAAGAAAATGTTGAAATTAAATGATTTTTTTCCTTTTTTTGGACTGCAGTTGTTAAAATAAAAATGTTATTTGCTTGATTTTATTAGACCTAAAACTTCCTACTTGTTAGTATACGCTTTAAAACTTGAAAGAAAACGTTTAACAACTTTTTTTATATAGCATATCTTCATGTATCTGCTAGTTTTAAACTATGGTTTATTTCAGAAAGTAGCAAAAATTTCTTTTTATATATATTAATTCTTTTTTGTGAAGGTAAGGTTGCACTATCAGAAACAAGACAGAATGGATGTCAGGCTTAGTACAATCTAGTTTCGTTGAAA
>NW_014570650.1:7228-9917 GCF_001313835.1 Polistes canadensis
AAAAATTTAAAATGACTGTAAAATTTGCTATTAGTAACAAGACAGAATAGATGTCAGGTTTCCTACAATCGAGTTCCGTTAAAGAAGAATTGAATTTTTTACGTAAAGAAACAAAAAAATGTAGTAATACAATGATTTTTTACCTTCTTTTGGACTGCAGTTGTTGAAATATAAATGTTATTTGCTGGATTTTATTGAACGAAACACTCTTTGTTTGTTAGTATGCGCTTTAAAACTTGAAATAAAACGTTTTACAGCTAGTTTTATATAGCATTTCTTTATGTATCTGCTAGTTTTGAACTACGGTCTATTTCAGACAATAGCAAAAAATTCTTTTTAAATATATTAAATCTTTTTTGTGAAGGTAAAAATGTGTAATCAGAAACAAGACAGAATGGATGTCAGGTTGACTACAGTCGAGTTTCGTTGAATACGAATTGAATTCTTAACGTAAAGTAACAAAAAAATGTAGTAATACAATGATTTTTTTCCTTTTTCTTGACTGCTGTTGTTGAAATATAAATGTTATTTGCAAAATTTTATTAAACGTAATACTTTTTATTTGTTTGTATGCGCTTTAAAACTTAAAAAAAACCTTTTACAGATTTTTTTGTATAGTATTTCTTTATGCATCTGATTGTATGGGGCTACGGTTTATTTCAAAAAGCAGCACAAATTTTGCTTAAATATATTGAAAAATTTATAGTTACGGTAAAATGTGCTATTCTTAACAATACATAATAGATTTCAGGTTGACTGCAATCGACTTTCGTTGAAAAACAGTTGAACTTTACACGTAAAGTAACCAAAAAATGTTGTAATGAATCGATTTTTATCCTTTTTTTGGACTGTAGTTGTTGAAATATAAATGTACCTTGCTAGAATTAATTAAACAAAAAACTTTTTATTTATTAGTATACGCTTTAGAAATTAAAAGAAATTTTTTTACAGCTTTTGTTATATAGCATTTCTCTATGTATCTGATAGTTTTAAACAACGGTCTAATTCTAAAAGCAGCGAAAATTTTTTTTAAATATATTAAAAAATTTAAAGTTACTTTAAAATGTGCTATTAGTAACAAGAAAGAATAGATTTTAGGTTGACTACAATCAAGTTCCGTTGAAGAAGAATTGAATTCTTCACGCAAAGAAACCAAAAAATTTTGTAATAAAAAAATTTTTCCCCTTTTTTTAGACGTCATTTGTTGAAATATAAACGTTTTTTGCTGGATTTAATTAGACATAACACTTTTTACTTATTACTATACGATTTAAAACTTGAAAGAAAACGTTTTCAGATTTTGTCGTATAGACTTTCTTAATGTATCTGACAGTTTTGGATTACGGTTTAATTCAGAAAGAAGCAACAATTTTTTTTAAATATAATAAATCTTTTTTTTGAATGTAAAAATGTGCTATCAGAAACAAGACAGAATGGATGTCAGGTTTACTACAATCAAGTTTCGTTTAAAGAGAATTGAATCCTTCACGTTAAGTAATCAAAAAATGTTGTTTTAAAGCGATTTTTTTCCATTCTTTGGACTAAAGTTGTTGAAATATAAATGTTATTTGCTGGAATTTATTGACCGTAACACTTTTTATTTGTTAGTATTCGCTTTAAAACTTAAAAGAAAATGTTTTACAGCTTTCTTAATATTGCATTTCTTTATGTATCTGCTAGTTTTGTACTACGGTTTAACTCAGAAAGCAGCGAACATTTTTTTAATTGTAATAAAAAATTTATAATGACGGTAAAATGTGCTATTAGTAACAAGAAAGAAAAGATGTCAGGTTAACTACAATCGAGTTTCGTTGGAAAAGAATGGAATTTTTCACGTAAATTAACAAAAAATTTTAGTAATAAAATGATTTTTTTCTTTTTTTTGGACTGCAGTTGTTGAAATATAAATTTTATTTGCTGGATTTTATTGAACGGAACACTTTTTATTTGTGGGTATGCGCATTTATACTTGAAAGAAAACGTTTTACAGCTTTTTTTATATAGCATTTCTTTATGTATCTGCTAGTTTTGAACTACGGTTTATTTTAGACATTAGCAAAAATTTCTTTTTAAATATATTAAATCTTTTTTGTGAAGGTAAAAATGTGCAATCAGAAACAAGACAGAATGGATGTCAGGTTGACTACAATCGAGTTTCGTTGAATACGAATTGAATTCTTGACGTAAAGTAACAATAATATGTGGTAATAAAATGATTTTTTTCCTTTTTTTGGACTGCAGTTTTTGAAATATAAAAGTTATTTGCTAAATTTTATCAAACGTAATACTTTTTATTTGTTTGTATACGCTTTAAAACTTGAAAGAAAACGTTTTACAGATTTTGTTGTATAGCATTTCTCTTTGTATCTGATAGTTTTGTACTACGGTTTAATTCAGAAAGCAACGAAAATTTTTCCTAAATATATTTAAAAATTTATAATGACGGTAAAATGTGCTATAAGAAACAAGACAGAATGGATGTCAGGTTGACTACAATCGAGTTTCGTTGAAAAAGAATTGAGTTCTTTACGTACAGAACCAAAAAATGTTTTAATAAAATGATCTTTTTTCTTCTTTTGAACTGCAGTTGTTGAATTATAAATGTTACTTGCTGGATTTTATTAAACGTAACACTTTTTATTTGTAAGTGTACGCTTTACAACCTAAAAGAAAACGTTTTACAGCTTTT
>NW_014570651.1:0-1682 GCF_001313835.1 Polistes canadensis
GTAACACTTTTTATTTGTTAGTATACGATTTTAAACTTGAAAGAAAACGTGTTACAGGTTTTGTAATATAGCATTTCTTTATGTATCTGATAGTTTTTACCTACGATTTAATATAGAAACTAGCGAAAATTTCTTTCTAAATATATTTTAACGTAATTAGCGACAGTAAAAATGTGCTACTAGAAACAAAAAAAAATAAATGTTAGATTTACTACAATCGAGTTTTGTTGAAAAAGAATTAAATTCTTTACGTCAAGTAACCAAAAAATGTTGTAATAAAATGATTTTTTCCCTTTTTTTGTACTGCAGTTGTTGAAATATAAATAGAATTTTCTTGATTTTAATGTACCTAGAACTTTCTATTTGTTAGTATACGCTTTAAAACTTGAAAGAAAACGTTTTACAGCTTTTGTTATATAACATTTCTTTATGTATCTGCTAGTTTTGAACTACAGATTTATTCAGAAAGAGGCAAAAATTTCTTTTTAAATTTATTTAAACATTTTTAGCAACGGTAAAAATGTGCTACTAGAAACAAAACAAAATAAATGTCAGGTTTACTACAATCGAATTAAGTTGAAAAAGAATTGAGTTCATCAAGTAAAGTAACAAAAAAATGTTGTATTTAAATTATTTTTTTCCTTTTTTTGGACTGCAGTTGTTGAAATATAAATTTTACTTGCAGGATTTTATTTAACTTTACACTTTTTATTTGTTAGCATGCGCTTTAAAACTTGAAAAATAAACGTTTTACAGCTTTTTTTATATAGCAATTTTTTATGTATCTGCTAGTTTTGTACAACGGTTTAATTCAGAGAGTAGCAAAAATTTCTTTTTAAATATATTTAATCTTTTTTGTTTAGGTAAAAATGTGCTATTCGAAACAAGGACGAATTACAGTCAGCTTTACTACAATCGAGTTTCGTTGAAAAAGAAGTGAATTCTTCACGTTAAGTAACCAAAAAATGTTGTAATAAAATGATTTTTTTCCTATTTTTAGACTGCAGTTTTTAGAATATAAATGTTATTTGCTGGATTTTATTGAACGTAACATTTTTATTTGTCAGTATGGGCTTTAATACTTGAATGAAAACGTTTTACAGCTTTTTTAAATAGCATTTCTTTATGTATCTGCTAGTTTTGAACTACGGTTTAATTTAGAAAGTAGCAAAAATTACTTTTTAGATATATTAAATCTTTTTTGTGAAGGTATAAATGTGCTATAAGTAACAACACAGAATAGATGTCATGTTGAATACAATCGAGTTTCGTTGAAAAAAAAACTAATTCCTCACGTAGAGTAACCAAAAAATTTTGTAATAAAATGATTTTTTTCCTTTTTTAGGACTGCAGTTTTTAGAATATAAATGTTTTTTGCTGGATTTTATTGAACGTAACATTTTTATTTGTTTGTATGTGCTTTAAAATTTGAATGAAAACGTTTAACAGCTTTTTTTATATAGCATTTCTTTATGTATCTGCTAGTTTTGAACTAGGGTTTAATTTAGAATGTAGCAAAAATTACTTTTTATCTATATTAAATCTTTTTTCTGAAGGTATAAATGTGCTATAAGTAACAACACAGAATAGATGTCATGTTGACTACAATCGAGTTTCGTTAAAAAATATCGAGTTCTTCACGTAAAGTAACCAAAATATGTTGTATTACAATGATTTTTTTC
>NW_014570651.1:3753-6441 GCF_001313835.1 Polistes canadensis
TCATTGAAAAAGAATTGAATTCTTTACGTTAAGTACTAAAAAAATGTAGTAATAAAATGATTTTTTTCCTTTTTTTAAACTGCACTTGTTAAAATATAAATGTTATTTTCTGGATTTTATTAAACGTAACACTTTTTATCTGTTTGTATGTGCTTTAAAATTTGAAAGAAAACGTTTTACAGCTTTTTTTAAATAGCATTTCTTTATGTATCTGCTAGTTTTGAACTACGGTTTAATTCAGAAAGTAGCGAATATTTCTTTCTAAATGTATTTAAACATTTTTAGCAACGGTTAAAATGTGCTACTTAAAACAAAACAGAATTAATGTCAGGTTTACTACAATCGAGTTTCGTTGAAAAAGAATTGAATTTTTCACGTTAAGTAACCAAAAAATCTGGCAATAAACTGAGTTTTTTCCTTTTTTTGGACTGCAGTTGTTGAATTATAAATGTTATTTGCTAGATTTAATTAAACGTAAAAATTTTTATTGGTTAGTATACGCTTTAAAACTTGAAAGAAAGTGTAATATAGCTCTTGTTAAATAGCTTTTTTTTTGATATCTGATAATTTTTACCTACGATTTAATTTAGAAACTAGCAAAAATTTCTTTATGAATATATTTCAACATTTTAGCAACGGTAAAAATGTGCTACTAGAAAACTAAACAAAATAAATGGAAGGATTACTACAATCGAGTTTCGTTGAAAAAGAATTTAATTCTTCACGTTAAGTAACCAAAAAATGTTGTAATAAAATTAATTTTTCCATTTTTTGGACTGCAGTTGTTTAAATATAAATGTTATTTTTTGGATTCTATTGGACGTAACACGTTTTATTGGTAGTATACGCTTTAAAGCTTGAAAGAAAACGTTTTACATCTTTTGTTATGTAGCATTACTTTATGTATCTGATAGTTTTATATTACAGTTTAAATCAGAAAGAAGCAAAAATTTCTTACTAAATATATTGAATCATTTTTAGCGACGGTTAAAATTTGCTACTAGAAACAAAACAGATTAAATGTCGGGATAACTATAATCGAGTTTCGTTGAATAAGAATTTAATTCTTCACGTTATGTAATCAAAAAATGTTGTAATAAAATGATTTGTTTCCTTATTTTGGACTGTAGTTGTTGAAATATAAATTTTTTTTGCAGGGTTTTATTGAACGTTACACTTTTTATTTGCTAGTAGGCGCATTAAAACTTGAAAGAAAACGNGTTTTGAACTACGGTTTAATTAGAAAGGTACCCAAAATTTCTTTTTAAATATATTAAATCTTCTTCGGGAAGGTAAAAATGTGCTATTAAAAATTTAACAGAATCGATGTCAGGTTGACTACAATCGAGTTCCGCTGAAAAAGAATCTAATTCTTCACGTTAAGTAACAAAAAAATTTTGTAATAAAATGATTTTGTTCTATTTTTTGGACTGCAGTTGTTGAAATATAAATGTTATTTCCTAGATTTTATTGAACGTAACACATTTTATTGGTAGTATACGCTTTAAAACTTGAAAGAAAACGTTTTACATCTTTTTTTATATAGCATTACTTTATGTATCTGATAGTTTTATACTACGGTTTAAATCAGAAAGTAGCGAAAATTTCTTATTCAATATATGGAAATATTTTTAGCGACGATTAAAATTTGCTACTAGAAACAAAACAAATGAAATGTCAGAATAACTACGATCGAGTTTCGTTGAAAAAGAATTGAATTCTTCACGTTACGTAACAAAAAATTTTGTAATACAATGATTTGTTTCTTTATTTTGGACTGTAGTTGTTGTAATATTAATGTTATTTGATGGATTTTATTGAACGAAACACATTTTATTTGTTAGTATATGATTTAAAACTTGAAGGAAGCGTTTTACATCAATTGTTATATAGCATTTTATTATTTATCTGATAGTTTTGAACTACGGATTAAATCAGAAAGTAGCGAAAATTTCTTTCTAAATATATTGAAAAATTTATAGTGACTGTAAAATATGCTAAAGGTAACAATACAGAATAGAAGTCATGTTGACTACAACCAAGTTTCGTTGAAAAATAATCGAATTCTTTACGTAAAGTAACCAAAATATGTTGTAATGAATTGATTTTTTTCCTTTTTTTGGAATGCAGTTGTTAAAACATAAATGTTATTTTCTGGATTTTATTATACGTAGCACTTTTTATTTGTTAGCATGTGCTTTAACACTTGAAAGAAAACGTTTTACAGCTTTTTTGATATAGCATTTCTTTATGTATCTGCTAGTTCTGAACTACGGTTTAATTCAGAAACCAGCAAAAATTTTTCTTAAATATATTGGAAAATTTATTATGATGGTAAAATGTGATATAAGTAACAATTCAGAATAGATGTCATGTTGACTAAAATCGAGTTTCGTTAAAAAAGAATTTAATCCTTTACGTTAAGTAACCCAAAAATATTGAAATAAAATGATTGTTTTCCTTTTTTTAAACAGCAGTTGTGGAAATATAAATGTTATTTGCTGTATTTTAATAAACGAAACCCTTTTTATTTGTTAGTATACGCTTTAAAGCTTAAAAAAAATGTTTTACATCTATTGATATATAGTATTTCTTTATGTATCTGATAGATTTGAACTACGGTTTATATCAGAAAGTAGCGAAAATTTCTTTCTAAATATATTGAAAAATTTATAGTGACGGTAAAAT
>NW_014570651.1:9064-10993 GCF_001313835.1 Polistes canadensis
TCATTGAAAAAGAATTGTATTCCTAACGTTGAATACTAAAAATTTTGTAATAAAATGATTTTTTTCCTTTTCTTGGAATGCAGTTGTTGAGATATAAATTATATTTGCATGATTTTATTAAACGTTACACTTTTATTTGTCAGTGGGCGCCTTAAAACTTGAATAAAAAAGTTTTACAGCTTTTATTATGTAGCAATTGTTTGTGTATCTGCTAGTTTGGAACTACCATTTAATTCAAAAAGTAGCATAAATTTCTTTTTACATATATATTACATCTTTTTTGTGAAGGTAAAAATGTGCTTTTCGAAACAAGTTAGAATTAATGTCAGGTTTACTACAATCGAGTTTCGTTAAAAAAAAATTGAGTTTTTCACGTTAAATAACCAAAATATGTTGTAATAAAATGATTTTTTTTCATCTTTGGGACTGCAGTTGTTGAAATATAAATGTTATTTGCGGAATATTATGGAACGTAACACTTTTTATATGTTAGTATGCGCTTTACAACTTGTAAGAAAACGTTTTACTGCTTTTGTTATATAGCATTTCTTTATGTATCTGATAGCTTAAGACTACGGTTTAATTCAGAAAGTACCGAAAATATCTTTTTAATTATATTTACAAATTTTTGCGGACGGTAAAAATGTGCTACTAGAAACAAAACGAAGAAAATGTGAGGTTGACAACAATCGAGTTTTGTTGAAAAATATCGAGTTCTGCACGTAGAGTAACTAAAATATGTTGTAATAAAATGTTTTTATTTTCCTTTTTTTTGACTGCAGTTGTTAAAATATAAATATTATTTTCTAGATATAAAAAAACGTTAAACTTTTTATTGTTTAGTAAACGCTTTAAAACTTAATAGAAAACGTTTTACAGCTTTTGTTATATAGCATTTCCTTATGTATCTAACAGTTTTGATCTACGCTTTAAATATGAAAGTTGCAAAAATTTCTTTTTAGATATATTAAATCTTTTTTGTAAAGGTAAAAATGTGCTCTTTAAAACAAGTTAGAATGGATGTCAGGTTTACAACAATCGAGTTTCGTTGAAAAAGAATTGAGTTTTTCACGTTAAATAACCAAAATATGTTGTAATAAAATGATTTTTTTCCTTTTTTTGTACTGCTGTTGTCAAAATATAAGTGTTATTTGCTAAATTTTATTGAACGTAACACATTTTATTTAATAGTATAGGCTTTAAAACTTGAAAGAAATCTTTTTACAGCTTTTATTATATACCATTTCTTTATGTACCTGATAGTTTTGAACTACGGTATAAATCAGAAAGTAGCAAAAATTTCTTTCTGAATATATTAAAAAATTTATAGTGACTGTAAAATGTGCTATAAGTAACAACACAGAATAGATTTCATGTTGACTACAATCGAGTTTCGTTGAAAAATATCGAGTTCTTCACGTAAAGTAACCAAAATATCTTGTAATAAAATGATTTTTTTCCTTTTTTTGGACTGCAGTTTTTAAAATATAAATATTATTGGCGAGATATAATTGAACGTAAAACTTTTTATTGGTTAGTAAACGCTTTAAAACTTAAAAGAAAACGTTTTACAGCTTTTGTTATATAGCATTTCTTTATGTATCTAACAGTTTTGAACTACGGTTTTATTCAGAAAGTAGCAAAAATTTCTTTTTACATATATATTACATCTTTTTTGTGAAGGTAAAAATGTGCTTTTCGAAACAAATCAGAAGTGATGTCAGCTTTACTACAATCGATATTCGTTAAAAAAGAATTTAATTCTTCACGTTAAGTAACCAAAAAGTGATGTAATAAAAGGATTTTTTTCTTTTTTTTAAAATGCAGTTGTTGAAATATAAATGTTATTTGTTGGATTTTATTKAACGAAACACTTTTTATTTGTTAGTATACGCTTTGAAACTTGAAAAAAAACGTTTTACAGCTTTT
>NW_014570652.1:0-1379 GCF_001313835.1 Polistes canadensis
ATTTCTTTAGATATCTGATAGTTTTTACTATTATTTAATGTAGAAAGCAGCGAATATTTTTCTTAAATATATTAAAAATTTGTAGCAACAGTATAATTTGCTATTAGAAAAAAGACGGAAATGATGTCAGGTTGACTACAATCGAATTTAGTTGAAAGAGAATTGAATTCTACACGTGAAGTAACCAAAAAAAGTCCTAAAAAGATGATTTTTTCTCTTCTTTTTAACCGCAGTTATTAAAAAGTAAATGATTTTTGCTAGATTTTATTGGACATAACACTTTTTATTTGTAAAGATACGCTTTACATCTTGAAAGAAAAAGTTCTATAGCGTCTGTTAAATAGCACTTTTTTAATTTTTATTAATTTTAAACTACGATCTTATCCAGAAAGTAGCGAAAAATTCTTTTTAAATATATTAAAACATTTTTAGCAACGGTAAAATTGTGCTACTAGAAACAGAACAGAGAGGACGTCAGTTTTACTTTAATAGAGTTTCGTTAAAAAAGAATTAAACTCTTTACGTAAAGTAACCATAAAATGTTAAAATAATATGAATTTTTCTAATTTTCTGGACTGCAATTTTCAAACTATAAATGTTCTTCGGTAGATTTTATTGGACTTGACACTTTTCATTTTTTAGTATACGCTTTAAAACTTGAAAAAAAAACGTTTTATAGCTTTTGGTATATAGCATTTCTTGAGATATCTGATAGTTTTTACTGTTATGTAATCTAGAAAGCAGCAAAACTTTTTTTAAATATATTGAAAAATATTTAGGGACGGTAAAATATGCTATTAGATAAAAAGACGGAAAAGATGTCAGGTTGACAATAATTGAAATTTGTTGAAAAAGAATTGAATTCTACACGTAAAGTAACAATAAAAAGTCCTAATAGGATGATTTTTTCTATTCTCTTTAACTGCAGTTATTAAAAAGTAAATGATATTTGCTAGATTTTATGGGACATAAGACTTTTTATTTGTAAAGATATACTTTAAAGCTTAAAAGAACACGTCTTATAGCGTCTGTTAAATAGCATTTTTTTAATTTTTATAAATTAAAACTACGATCTAATCCAGAAAGTAGCGGAAATTTCTTTTTAAACATATTAAAACATTTTTAGCAACGGTAAACTTTTGCTACTAGAAACAGAACAGAGTAAACGTCAGTTTTACTTTAATCGAGTTGCGTTGAAAAAGAATTAAATTCTTTACGTAAAGTACCAATAAAATGTTGAAATAAAATAATTTTTTCTCTGTTTTTGGACTGCAATTTTTAAAATATAAATGTGCTTGGTAGATTTTATTGGACATAACACTTTTCATTTGTTAGTATACGCTTTAAAACTTGAAAGAAATTGTTTTATAGCTTTTGTT
>NW_014570652.1:4568-5908 GCF_001313835.1 Polistes canadensis
CTTTTTATTTGTAAGTATACGCTTTAAACTTGAATGAAAACGTTTTACTGCTTTTCTTATATAGCATTTCTTTATGTATCTAACAGTTTTGAACTACGGTTTAATTCCGAAAAAAGCAAAAATATCTTTCTAAATATATTTTAACATTATGAGCGACGGTTAAAATGTGCCACTAGAAACAAAACAGATTAAATATCAGGTTTACAACAATCGAGTGTCGTTGGAAAAGAATTGGATTCTTTACGTAAAGTAATTTTAAAATGTTGTAATAGAATGATTTTTTACTTTTTATGGCCTGCAGTGGTTGAAATATAAATGTTATTTGCAGGATTTTATTGAACGTAACACTTTTTATTTGTTAGTATACGCTTTAAAACCTAAAAGAAAAGGTATTACAGCTTTTTTTATATAGCATTTCTTTATGTATCTAATAGTTTTGGACTACGGTTTAATTCAAAAAGTAGCAAAACTTTCTTTCTAAATATATTTAAACATTTTTTTCGACGGTTAAAATGTGGTACTAGAAACAAAACAGATTAAATGTCAAGTTTACTACAATCGAGTTTCGTTTGAAAAAGAATAGAATTCATCACGTAAAGTTTCTTAAAAATGTGGTAATAAAATGGTTTTTTTTCTTTTATTAGACTGCAGTTGTTGAAATTTAAATTTTATTTGCTTGATTTTATTGAACGTTAAACTTTCTATTTGTTAGTATACGCTTTTAAACTTGAAAGAAGACGATTTACCGCTTTTGTTACATAGCATTTCTTTATGTATCTGATAGTTTTAAACTGCGGTTTAATTCAGAAAGTAGCAACAATTTCTTTCTAAATAAATTTAAATATTTTTAGCGACGGTTAAAATGTCCTACTAGAAACAAAACAGAATAAATATCAGGTTTACTACAATCGAGTTTCGTTAAAAAAGAATTAAATTATTTACGTAAAGTAACTTATAAATGTTGTAATAGAATGACTTTTTCCCTTTTTTTGAACTGCAGTTGTTGAAATATTAATGTAATTTGCTATATTTTATTGAACGTAACACTTTTCATTTGTTAGTATGCGCTTTAAAATTTGAAAGATAGCGTTTTACAGCTTTTTTTATATAGCATTTCTTTATGTATTTGCCAGTTTGAACTGCGATTGATTTCAGAAAGTCGCAAAAATTTCTTTCTAATTAAATTTAAACATTTTTTTTGAAGGTTAAAATGGGCTACTAGAAACAAAACAGATTATATGTAAGATTTAGTACAATTAAGTTTCGTTGAAAAAGAATTGGATTCTTCACATAAAGTAACTTAAAAATTTTGTAATGAAATGACTTTTTTCCTTTTTTTG
>NW_014570652.1:8087-9743 GCF_001313835.1 Polistes canadensis
AATAAAATGATTTTTTTTCTTTTTTTGGACTGCAATTGTTAAAATATAAATGTTCTTAGCTAGATTTTATTGGACTAAACACTTTTTATTTGTAAGTATATGCTTTAGAACTTGAAAGAAAATGTTTTATAGCTTTTGTTGTATAGCATTTCTTTAGATATCTGATAGGTTTTACTGTTATGTAATCTAGAAAGCAGCGAAAATTTTTTTTAAATATATTTATATATATTAAGCGACGGTAAAATGTGCTATTAGAAAAAAGACGGAAAAGATGTCAGGATGACTACAATCGAATTTAGTTGAAAGAGAATTGAATTCTACACGTGAAGTAACCAAAAAAAGTCTTAAAAAGATGATTTTTTCTCTTTTTTTTAACTGCAGTTATTAAAAAGTTAATGATTTTTGCTAGATTTTATTGGAAATAACACTTTTTATTTGTAAAGATACGCTTTACATCTTAAAAGAAGAAGTTCTATAGCGTCTGTTAAATAGCACTTTTTTAATTTTTTTTAATTTTAAACTACTATCTTATCCAGAAAGTAGCGAAAATTTCTTTTTTAATATATTAAAACATTTTTAGCAACGGTAAAATTGTGCTATTAAAAACAGAACAGAGAAGACGTCAGTTTTACTTTAATAGAGTTTCGTTTAATAAGAATTAAACTCTTTACGTAAAGTAACCAAAAAATGTTAAAATAAAATGATATTTTCTAATTTTCTGGACTGCAATTGTTAAACTATAAATGTTCTTTGCTAGGTTTTATTGGACTTAACACTTTTCATTTGTTAGTATACGCTTAAAAACTTGAAAAAAAATGTTTTATAGCTTTTGGTATATAGCATTTCTTAAAATATCTGATAGTTTTTACTGTTATGTAATCTAGAAAGCAGCAAAACTTTTTTTTAAATATATTGAAATATATTTAGGGACGGTAAAATGTGCTATTAGAAAAAGACGGAAAAGATGTCAGGTTGACAACAATTGAATTTTTGTTGAAAAACAATTGAATTCTACACGTAAAGTAACAATAAAAAGTCCTAATAAGATGATTTTTTCTATTCTCTTTAACTGCTGTTATTAAAAAGTAAATGATATTTGCTAGATTTTATGGGACATAAGACTTGTTATTTGTAAGGATATACTTTAAAGTTTTAAAGAACACGTCTTATAGCGTCTGTTAAATAGCATTTTTTTAATTTTTATAAATTAAAACTACGATCTAATCCAGAAAGTAGCGAAAATTTCTTTTTAAATATATTAAAACATTTTTAGCAACGGTAAACTTGTGCTACTAGAAACAGAACGGAGTGGACGTCAGTTTTACTTTAATCGAGATGCGTTGAAAAAGAATTAAATTCTTTACGTAAAGTATTAAAAAGATGATAAAATAAAATAATTTTTTCTCTGTTTTTGGACTGCAATTTTTAAAATATAAATGTGCTTTGTTAGATTTTCTTGGACATAACACTTTTCATTTGTTAGTATACGATTTAAAACTTGAAAGAAAACGTTTTATAGCTTTTGTTTTATAGCATTTCTTTAGATATCTGATAGTATTTACTATTATTTAGTCTAAAAAGCTGAGAAAATTCTTCCTTAATATATTGAAATATGTTTAGCGACGTTGAAATTTGCTATTAGAAAAAAGACGGAAT
>NW_014570653.1:0-10147 GCF_001313835.1 Polistes canadensis
CCCCTCTCTTACAATTACCTTTCACCTTCATTTTCTCGCTTATTTTTGCACATACGAAGATACAAAACTTTTTATGTATTTTTCAATTATCTACAACTTTTGTTTGAAACTTTTTTCGATTAAATGCCTAGATTCTAAGATACGGCCGTTTTTTACCCTTTTTCTCGGAGTTGCGCCATCCAAATGCAAACAAATTTGCACCATTCGATTCAGCGTCGTCGAATTACCATAAATATTAACTTTCCACCTTGGCAGCTTTCCGGGCATCATTTTTCATTTTTGGACTGGGCTATTAGAACTGATTGGCTTTGAAAGGAAGTAACTGGTCCAGGCAGTTTGGGCAGAAATAAGTCCAAAATGAAGATCAGAAAGTAAAGCTAGGCACTTATAATGTTTCTGTTAAATCCTGTATTTCTGTTTTAGTTAGCAACTTCGTATCATGTTTTAATTAACAAATACGTATTTAGTTTTTATTAATAGGTCTGTATTCTATTATAATTATTAAATCTGTATTCAGTTTTCGTTAATAAGTCAGTATTCTGCAATTTGTATAATCATTAAATCTTTTATTAAGACTGACCGCTAACGCGAAGGAATAAATTTAATAATGAAAGAATCTGAAAGAATATATTATAGTAAGATTAATTAAAACCCATAATTAGTATTATTTAATTGTTGTTGATTAAAATTGTAACAGAGGCTTACCCTAAAAGCTACGGTACAGGTAAGACACCATACTTAATCTCCCTCCTAATCTCCCGTCTTCACTTTACTAGAACTTTAAGGAATTTCCTACTGAAAATATCCTCTTATCCTTCTAGTTTTCACATATCCCAAATTCATCACTCACCACATCACTCATCAACACACAATTATTTAGGTCACTCTCTCATAAAAGCTTTTCTCGGAAAACGTTATAAGTGTATGTTCTTTTCTTCCGTAACGTCTTTTTTAGGAGGTAACTCCATTTTTCTTTCTATAGTATTCGTTTAAGTAATCCCGCATTTTTAAGGGCCACCTGTTTTTTGTCTCTTCACTTATTACTTATACTTATTGTTAGTATTGTCTATTACTTGCTGTTGGGTACCTATAACCTACGTATTCGTCACTTATTTTATTTCAGCATCTTATTCGCTATACTCTTCTTTAATTCTAATCTCGAGTGTTACGATTCTCTATATCAATTCTGATTGTAAGGTAAGACGTTTCAATTTGGGCGTCATACCGTTGTTTATTGAGATCGTTTCTTATATATCACTATTTTGTGTGATATAAGTGGTATAAAGTGTATATGGTATAAGGTGGTATATAAGGTAGAATATAAGGTGGTATAAATTTGTTGAGTAAATTACAATGACATTAACACTACGAGCACATAAATAATTTTTATTTATTAATACGCCGAATAGTTAACTTCTTATAATCATTACTTTCCTCTTTATCTACTTTTAATTAATTTCGAAGGATCTTTAATTGTATTATCCTTCAGTTTCTTATTCGTATCTTAATCTCTAACTCATCTACAGAAAATTCTTATATATACTAAATCACGTGGAGGGGGAAAAAAGAAACGCGGAGGGGGAAAGAAGGTTCACGGTGAAGAAAGGAAAGAAACATGAAGAGCAAAAGAGAGGAACGTGGTGGGGGCCATGGAGAGGTTTCCTCCAAAAAAAATGTTATAAGAGGGGATGAGACGTCCCATTGGTTCCAAGCGCCCCTCCTACGCTGCTGATAGGTAGACATCGGGATATGGAGACCTTCCAGTAGGGATTTTGACTAATTCCAAGTATTCTGTCATCAAAGAAAATATTTTTCTCCGAATTTTATAGCCCATTATTGAAATGCACAGCTGAGGAATCTAAATAATCTTTTATTGTCCCCGGTGACTATATATTTTGATGTATCCTTTATGAACAAACTGGACCCTCACAGGTAGTTCTCAACACATCTCCATGTCAACGGGAACAAATCTATTTTGAACTCTGTACATTAGAGCGACAGTATAAAACGAAACAATCACATTCATTATAATTGTTCATTAAAAGAATCCCTTGAATTATTGTTTAAGTTTTCCTCTTTTATTCAAATAAATTAATCAATTTTTTATTGATGATTTATCATACTCATAAAGTACTCGATGCGTTTATTCCTAAACACATTTATACATAATCTCATAGTAACAAATATACAAACAAACAAATATTATAATTCTGTTGAAAAATATTTATGTAAAGCATTAGAAAACTTATTCTCTTCGCAGAGATGTTCAATGATTTTACTGGAAGAGAGGGCGCATTATTTTCAACAACGATAAAAAGAAGCTGATGATACCGAAATCATGAAAGGATGTTGAAAGACACCGTCTTCTTTTTATTCGCACTGCGAAGAAACCATGTGCATTAATATTCTATCAAATGAATGGAAAAATGAATCCGCTCACTCTGGTGATCTGATTTATTCAATTATATAAAAATCTCAAATTTTAATGTTGAGTGAAACTTTGTTATATGATAATGAGTTTTAGGCTATAAGAGCAGCTAGAGGAGCTGCTATCTACCACAATGCGGATGATATAACTAACATTGTGACCGCTACCATCAACATGACTGTGAGACAGTCTGACTTAGTTAGTCTGCGATATCATCAGTGGATGATTTTTATATAGCGGAGTATAAAACAGAAGATGATAAAAAATTTTTGTTGATAGCCATTTATATTTCTCCAAATCAAAAAATTGAAGATATTCATTTCTTAGAATGGGCACAATTTCCATACACAACAATTAGAGGGGCATATATGGGTAAAGGTGAGGATAGGTTACCAATGATTTTTAGTAACGATTTTAATGTTGATTTCCACTCAGAAAATTTTGATGTACCCATCAACTTTTTACGTGAAGATTTAAATCTTTCAATGAATAATGATCAAGCAGTTTCTGCAACTCAACACGGTACTATAATTGATGCTGTATTTATACGACATTTAGATAACATTTCTACTAGATAATTTGTATCATATTTTAACTACCATAGGCCTTTTGTAACCTCTTGTTAAATTTTATTTAACAAACAAAAAATTCATAATCAAGTATCAAAACCAAACAGCAACAGCTTTTCCAATTTTATCCGGTGTTCTACAAGGCAGTGTACTATAATCATTACTTTATGCTATTTACTTGAAAACTCAAATTCAGTAAGTAGAATTAAAAGGTTCTACTTTTGTGATTAAGTAATAAGATTTTGTTAAATAGTAATATGGTTATTCTGTAAAGGTTATATTAGTTTAAAGTTATTATTGTAAGATACTTTTAAACATAGAACTCATTTCAATGTACCACGTCGGCAAGAATGACTTGAAATTTTAGCTTTCAATTAAATTGTATATTTCTCGAATAATGAAAATAAACAAACAAAAAATTGAAATATATTTTTTTCTCGTGATGATTCTATTTTATTCAAAACCACAAAATTTATTTAATTTTTCATTAAATCTCGAGCTTGTTAGACTATGAAAAGGAACTTAAAATTCATCAAAGAATGTTTAAACATATAATACATCGGCATACGCATAAATAAGAAAAGTAAAAGCATGAGAAAATGAGACTCGTTTAGTAAGACTTATATTTTTTACTTTTAGATTTTATTGTTAGTCTAAAAGAATCTATGAAATACGACATCGTCATAATAAATATGTAACTGTGAACTATGTAAATGCTTGAATTTCTAATATTGAAGAAATATTTATTATGATTATTTTCTGTCTTATTATTATCTCTACACCAAAGATAAATATAGAACGCTTAATAAATTCTCCTTGTCAAGCTTATTCAAAAGCAATAACGTTTAAATGGTGAGTCGTTAAGCATACTTTAAACCGTTAAGATATTAGTTGAAGTTTCTACGCTTATTCTCTCGTTAACTCTATAATTTTATTTACAAATATTTAATATACATTAAACCACTTTAGATACTTTGTTTATATATACATGTAAAAATATAATAGAAAATATAAAAAAAATATACATATTATTTTATTAAAAGTGTATTGAGGCTAGTGAGAAAAGCAAAAGAAAAACAAATTTAAACAAAGAATATTCAAACGTACATCTATTTACGAACACAATACGTAATAAAAAGAATTCTCTTTATTGAAAATAATGAGCAACGAGGATTCATTAAACGAAACTCAACAAATAATTTATTACAGAAATCAAGCACTTTCGATGATGAATATTTTCGAACTACAGGAAGAATGGTTTTTTCCTACGTGGGTAAATAAATTTGAGTATGTAGCAGATATGATCGAGGTACCAGATGATAAAATGGGTGAATTGTTTATTGCAATGTTACATGATAATGTCCATAAACCTATCAAGAAAAATAACGCATCTCTCAACTTGTCGAAAATTTCATACGAAAATATAACAAACTATTACCTTCGACATTATTCGATATATTATGACATTAATTTATACCGAAGACGTTTTACTTTACGGAAACAATATGAACAAGAGCCGATCAAAAAATATGCTAATAATTTAAACAAATTACATATTAAGTGCAGTTATACAATTTCTTCTGAAAAAAGATTACGCGAACAATTCCTTAATGGGATCCACGATAAGGGAATAAGATTATATTTAAAAAAAAAATTAAGTGAATTTTCTTACATATCATTCGCTGACATGGTAGCAATGGCCATTGCATTTGAAAATAAAAGTGATATAATTCATTATTTAAATCCGGCTTTTTCAATGATTAATACTTACAATCCAGAGAAAGAAGGAAACTTTTATACTTGGTTAAATAAATTTGAATATGTAGCAAACATGATCGAGGTACCAGATGATAGAATGCTTGAATTCTTCGGCAAAATGGTGGATAATGATGTCCATCAGAGAGTTAGGCAGATTTTCCCATCTGTAATCTTCTCTGTACTTTTATGGGAAGAATTAATAAATTATTACCTTCTCTATTTTGCTCCTTCCTTTGAAAGTGATTTACACAGAGGACGTTTTATCTCTCGAATTCAATATGAACAAGAAACGATACAGAAATATGCCAATAATTTACGCAAATTGTACAATAAATGTAGTTATACGGATCCCTCAGAAGAAATGTTGTGCAAACAATTCGTCAATGGAATTATGGACGATAATATAAGATCTCATTTAAATAAAACTCTTTACTTATCATTGGATGAAATTGTAGTAAAAGCCATTGCATTTCTGAATGATAATCAAATAACTCATTATTTAAGTCAAGCTCTTTCAATGATGAATATTTTCAAACTAGATGAAAAAACGTTTTTTCCTATGTGGTTAAATAAATTTGTGTATGTAGCAGATATAATTCAAGTGCCACATGATAAAATGGGTAAATTGTTCATTACAATGATGCATAATGATGTCAATAAATTTATCAATAATAATAACCAATTTGTCAACAACACTGAACTCTCATACGATCAGATATTAGATAAATATCGATATTTGTTTTTTGGTACTCATGAAATTAAATTACACAAAAGTCGTTTTACTTATCGCAATCAATATGAACATGAACCTATAGAAAAATATTTTAACAATTTATGGAAATTACTTAAGAAGTGCAGTTATAAAAATGATGAAGAACGTAAATTAAGGGAACAATTTGTTAATGGAATACGCGACGATGATTTAAGAACTCATTTAAATAATATTTCTGGTTTATCATTTAAAAAGATGGTAGCAGAAGCCATTTTATTTGAAAAAGCTAATGACATATTCCATTATGTAAAACCGGCTCTTTTAATAATTAATACCTACAATCCAATGAAGGAAGGTGTGTTTTATGCTTGGTTAAATAAATTTGAATATGTAGCAAATATTGTCAAGGTACCAGATAATAAATTGGTTAAATTCTTCATTGAAATGGTGGATGATAATGTTCATACGTATGTCAAAAAGACATACCCTTCTGTCATTTTCTCAATACTTTCATACGAAGAGATAATAAACAAATATTTTCGTTATTTTTATTCGAATGAAAGTGACTTAAACGAAAAACGTTTTTTTTGTCGAAATCAATATGAACAAGAAACGATAGAAATTTATGCCAATAATTTACGAAAAATATATAATAAGTTAAGTAATTTAAATTTCCCGGAAGAAATATTATGCAAAAAGTTTCTTAATGGAATCCGTGACGATTATATTAAATCTTTTTTAAACGAATCTTCTAGCATATCATTCGCTGAAACGCTAGAAAAGACCATCAGTTTAGAAAAATATATTGAAATATCTTCTTATCAAAATCAAGCATTTAAAATAATGAATACTTACAATCCATCGAAGGAAGGTATATTTTATGAGTGGTTAAATAAATTTGAGTATGCAGCAGCACTTATCGGTGTACCAAATGAAAAAATGGTTAATTTCTTCTTTATGATGGTAGAAAATGATGTCCATACGGCTGTCAAACAAACAATCTCATGTGTTAACTTTTCTGAACTTTCTTACGATGAGATAATAAATCATTATCTTCGTTATTATGCTTCTTCCGATGAAACTAATTTACACAGAAAACGTTTCCTGTGTCGAAATCAATATGAACAAGAAACGATAGAGAACTATGCTGAATGTTTACGAAAAATAATTAATAAGTGCTGTTATAAAACTGATTTAGAGGAAAGATTGTGCGAACAATTTATTAATGGACTCCGCAATGATTATATAAGAACTTATTTAAATGAATTTCTTCGCTTATCATTCGAAGAAACGGTAATAAAGGCCATTGCATTGGCAAAAAAATTAAGTATTTCGCTGTGTTTATATAACTTAAATTAACCCCAGGATTTATATAAAAAATAAAAAAGTTCAACAGAATTGGGTAGAATTGTAAATCATTGTAATATTTGGTTTTCAATAATTCACGAACAAAAATAAATAATCTAAGAGTACCACATTATTATAACACTATCGACGAGAACATGAAATATTCGAAATTATTGAAGTTGACTCATCAGTTATTTAAGAACAAAGAAGATTCATTAAATAAATTATGTTAGTGCATATTAATAAATGAAGAATTTAGTCAAGAAGTTATGTGTTTCTATCCTTAAACTGTATTCCAGCACGCTATCGACAAAATTCTAAAATTATATTTGAGATCTAACTCAATTATAGAAATATTTTTCTTATATTTAAAACATAAATATTCGTGTTTTACGTTAAATATTTTCAAATTACAGGAAGAAGGATTTTTTTCTACGTGGGTAAATAAATTTGAGTATGTAGCAGATATGATCGAGGTACCAGATGATATAATAGATGAATTGTTCATTATATTGTTGCATGATAATATCCATAAATCTATCAAAAGAAATAACATATTTGTCATTTTATTTGAACTTTCATAAGAAGAAATAATAAACCAATATCTACGTTATTTTACTTTATTTTTACATAATAGACGTTTTAAGTGTCGAAATTAATATGTACAAGAAACGATAGAATAAATTTACGCCGATAAATTACGGAAAATATATAATAAGAACAATTTTTAATTACAATGCAATGCATATCATTCGATCAAACGGTAAAAATAGCCGTTGCATTTAAAAAACAAATAACTTGTTTGCAAAATTATTTATAGAGTTTAAATAAAGTTAATGTCCTTAAACTAAAAACAATTCAATTAGAATCAATGGACTGTAAATCGGTGCAATTTTTAGTGTTTAATAATTCACGAAGATAATTAACTAATTCAAGATTATTTCTTTACTTTACACTTTACATTTTCTACGAGAAAAAGTAGTATTCAAATCTAGTTATGTTTTTGTATCAATTATATGAGAACAAAAAGTTCCTCATAGAATAATACTTTAGTCCATGTTAAAAGAAGAAGTAAGCAAAACTGCTGTGTTTCTATCTTAAAACGGTATTCCTGCACATTTTCGAAAAAGTTCAAAGTATTATTTTTAGAATTTATACACAATGAAGAAAATATTTTTATATTTAAGACATAAAAGTTTGTTTCGAACGATAAGCTTTCGTAAAATGGAGATGAAAGAAAAAGTAATAATTGTTATTTAGAACAATATTGTTATGTATTTTAATTTTTGTATTAAATAAAAACATAATCTATATCTAGAAAAATTTTACTTTAGTTTGTGCAAAACCGCAAAACTTTCAAAAGTACTTTATCGATTGTTTTGAAATTTTGATACAACGTTGCATTCGCATATATAAGCACGTTTTTATATTACATTAATTTATTTATAAAATAAATAATTAATTTTTTAGAAATAATTGTTTATCTGTTTAAAAATACGCGCATAAGATACAAGTGAATCCATCGCCATCTGTTTATTTTGCGCAAAACATTCGAACATTTAATCTAATTTTCGTCTATAGAAAACATATTATATTTTGGCTCCGTCTAATTTATTAATGTGTAAAGGAAAAAAAGAGAGATTGATATTATGATGGATGAAAAATATGATCTCTCTCCTTATTCCATAAATGGCTAAAAGGGTTATGGTGAAAGATAAAGTTGTCAGAATTAATACTAAGAACACACATATATTTAATTTCCCATAAATTCAATTAACCTAAAGTTTTTACCATAATAAATAACCGTAATCATAAGAGAACTTAAACATAAAACATAAACGACATAATTCACAATACATAAAAGGGCTTAATAAACAACACGTAAATATACTTAATTGAGACCACATAAAATTACATAAAACCACATAAGACTACATAAGATCACATAAGACTAACAAAACGGAATTCAGACTCTCCTAACGAACTCCTTTACAAAAACAGTCTCTGTCATAATTACCCTATCATAATACTCTCAATAATTCTCTCAAACATAATACTATCAATAATCGACACTTACATAATTCTCTCAAATATAAAAGACTCCTCATCTTATATTCGATGCATCGGTCATACCACCGATAGAAGGAGAAAAGGAAATTTAGGGCGGTCCTAGTCTTTTTCCAATCTGTCATTGGTCAATCAAATGTCTTTCTCCTAACCATACATGACGCCTTAGAGTGGGAGTAGGTCCAAAGGTTCTTAATATCTCCCAGTCTAAGAACCCATGTGTTATTTATTTAAGAATAAAATATCCGATTCTTTTCTTATAAGAGGACTTCAACCCTCAGGTTCCATAACACCATAAATCTTTCATGCTATCTACCGCAAACTTAAGATTATAGTATCGTACATCTATACACAACTAATATTAATTATTAAAATATATCTTACATATTATTTTCTTAAGAAAATTCTTTATCTATTATTTTCTTAAAATATTCCTTACAGTATTTATCGATTCTCTATCCACTCGCAGACTATATTAATTATGTCAGAACTTTTCCACAGTTCGATCAAAAATTTCGAGGAAAACCGTGTCCACCTTGCGTTCAACATGCTTTCTCGTACCATCGATGATTATTACGTCAAAAAAGCTGCGAGTTGAGACTCATTGGTGTTGGACGTTTCCTGTTTTTTTTTTCATACGGATGTTAGGAATTTCATTACAAATACGATTAGTATGAATATTTTTCTCGTCAACGGCCATACTGCGCTGAAAGTACTAGTTCTCGTCCGATCACTAAAGTCAAGCAGCGCTGGGCACGGTTAGTACTTGGATGGGTGACCGCTTGGGAACACCGTGTGCTGTTGACTCTTTTTTTTTCTTTTTGTTTTAATGAACCATCAAGATCATGACTAATGTAACATTTTTCGACGATAGCGTGTTTTTTTCTTATACGATACTGTTGAATATGGTACCTTTATACTATAATCTATACATATATATATATATATATATATATGAGTGTGTGTCGAGAGCCTACGGCAGGGAGCTACATTGTAGCCAGCATGCGTGTGCCTGTTCAGTTGTTAGAAAGCAAGCGGCCAGTCGTAACACTTAGAATGTTAAAAATTAATCTAGGATTATAATAAAGAGTTACAGTTARAGTTTATTAACCCACAACTATTTTATTTAATCCACCAAACATCAACATGGTAGCAGAGCGTGGTTAAATAAATTAATCTTAAATATATCGGTTGGGAAAGGTTTAAGATTTGTGGGATATGAAAAAATGTAATAAGAACACGTGCTTCTAAAACTCGTAACACTTA
>NW_014570654.1:0-2587 GCF_001313835.1 Polistes canadensis
TTAAACATTTTTAGCGACGGTTAAAATGTGCTACTAGAAACAAAACAGATTAAATGTCAGGTTTACTACAATCGAGTTTTTATCCAAATATTACAGAATTCTACACGTAAAGTAAGCAAAAAAAATTGTAGTAAAATAATTTTTTCTCTTTCTTTGACTGCAGTAGTTTAAAAGTAAATGATATTTGCAAGAAATAATTAGACATAAAATTTTTTCCGTATAAGTATTTGCTTTAAAACTTGAAAGAAAATGTTTTATAGCTTTTGTTATATAGCACTTTTTAAGGAATTTTATAGTTTTTTACTACGATTTAATCCGAATAATAGCAATAATTTCTTTTTAATTGTATTACAAATTTTTTAGCAACGGGAAATATGTGCTATTTTAAACTAAACAGTATAGATGTTTGGTTTACTACATTCGAATTTTGTCGAAAAATAATTGAATTCTACACCTTAAGTAACCAAAAAAAGTTGTAATAAAAGGATTTTTTTCCTTTTCTTCGACTACAGTTGTGAAAAAGTAAATGTTATTTGCTAGATTTTATTGGACATAACACTTTTTATTTTATATTATACGCTTTAAAACTTGAAAGAAAATGTTTTATAGCTTTTGGTATATAGCACTTATTTAGAAATTTTATAGTTTTTTGCTACAGTTTAATTCAAAAGGTAGCAAAAATTTCTTTTTAAATATATTACATTTTTTTTGTGAAGGTAAAAATGCGCTATTTGAAACTTAACAGACTAGATGTTTGGTTGACTACAATCGTATTTTGACGAAAAAAAATTTAATTGTACACGTGAAGTAACCAATAGTATTTGTAATAAAATGATTTTTTCCCTTTCTCCGACTGCAGTTGCGGAAAAGTAAATGATATTTGCTAGATTTTATTAGACATAACACTTTTTATTTGTTAGTATACGCTTTAAAACTTAAAAGTAAAAGTTTTATAGCTTTTGTTATATAGCCCTTTTATAGAAATTTTATTGTTTTTAATTACGACTTAATTTTGAAACTAGCGAAAATTTCTTTAAATATATTTAAACATTTTAAGAGACGGTAAATATTTGCTACTAGAAACAAAACAGAATAAATGTCAGGTTCACTACAATCGAGTTTCGTCGAAAGAGAATTGAATTCTTTACGTTAAGTAACCAAAAAATGTTGTAATAGAATGATTTTTTCCCTTTTTTTAGACTGCAGTTGTTGAAATATAAATGTTATTTGCTGGATTTTATTGAACGTAACACTTTTTATATGTTAGTATACGCTTTAAAAATAAAAGAAAATTTTTTATAGAATTTGTTATACAGCACTTTTTTAGAAATTTTATAGTTCTTAACTACGATTTAATGTAGAAACTAGCGAAATTTTCTTTCTAAATATATTTAAACATTTGTAGCGACGGTTTAAATGTGCCACTAGAAACAAAACAGACTAAATGTCAGGTTTACTACAATCGAGCTTTCATCGAAAGATTACAGAATTCTACACGTAACGTAAGCAAAAAAAATTGTAGTAAAATGACTTTTTCTCTTTCTTTGACTCCAGTAGTTTAAAAGTAAATGATATTTGCTAGAATTTATTGGACATATAATTTTTACTTATTAGTATTTACTTTAAAACTTGAAAGAAAATGTTTCATAGCTTCTGTTACATAGCACTTTTTTAGAAATTTTATAGTTTTTTACTACGATTTAATCCAAAAATAGCAAAAATTTCTTTTTAATTATAATAAAAATTTTTAAGCAACGGTAAGTATGTGCTATTATAAACTAAACAGAATAGATTTTTGGTTGACTACAATCGAATTTTGTCGAAAAATAACTGAATTCGACACCAAAAGTAACCTTAAACAGTTGTAATAAAATGATTTTTTTCCTTTTCTTCGACTACAGTTTTGGAAAAGTAAATGATATTAGCTAGATTTTATTAGACACAACACTTTTTAATTGTTCGTATACGCTGTAAAACTTGAAAGTAATAGTTTTATAGCTTTTGGTATATAGCACTTTTATAGAAATTTTATAGTTTTTTACTTCGATTTATTCCGAAAAATAGCAAAAATTTTTTTATAATTATATTAAAAGTTTTTAAGCAAAAGTAAATATGTGCTATTAGAAACTAAACAGAATAGATGTTTGGTTGACTTCAATCGAGTTTTCATCAAAAGATTACAGAATTCTACACGTATAGTAAGCAAAAAAAGTCGTAGTAAAATGATTTTTTCCCTTTTTCGTTAACTGCAATAGTCCGAATATAAATAATGTTTAAAAAATTTTATTAAGACTTACATCTTTTTATTTGTAAGTATACGCTTTAAAGCTTAAAAGATGATTCATTTTAATAGCACTTTTCTAGATTTTTTATTATTTCTTTTCACGATTTAATCCGGAATGTAGCAAAAATTTCGTTTTAAAGATGTTGAGAATTTCTTTGCAAAGGTAAGTATGTGCTATTAGAAATTAAACAGAATAGATGTTTTGTTGACTAAAATCGAATTTTGTTGAAAAATAATTGAATTCTACCCCTAAAGTAACATAAGAAAGTTGTAATAAAATGATTTTTTTCCTTTTTTTTGACT
>NW_014570654.1:3117-9888 GCF_001313835.1 Polistes canadensis
AAAATGTTGTAATAGAATGATTTTTTCCCTTTTTTTGGATTGCAGTTGTTGGAATATAACTGTTATTTGCTAGATTTTATTAAACCTAAAACTTTCTATTTGTTAGTATACGCTTTAAAACTTGAATAAAAACGTTTTATAGCTTTTGTTACTTAGCATTTCTTTATGTATCTGATAGTTTTAACTATTATTTAAATTATAATGCAACGAAAATTTTTCCTAAATGTATTGCAAAATTTATAGTAGGGTAAAATGTGCTATAAGTAACAAGACAGAATAGATGTCAGGTTTACTACAATCAAGTTTTCATGGAAAAATTACAGAATTCTACACGTAAAGTAAGCTCAAAAAGTCGTAGTAAAATGATTTTTTCTCTTTCTTCGACAGCAGTAGTTCTAAAGTAAATAATATTTGCTATAATTTATTTGACATAAAATTTTTTATTTATTAATATTTACTTTAAAACTTAAAAGAAAATGTTTTATAGCTTTTGGTATATAGCACTTTTTTAGAATTTCTATAGTTTCTTACTACGATTTAATCCGGAAAGCGGCAAAAATTTCTTTGTAAGTATATTTAAAATTTTTTTAGCGAAGGTATATATGTGCTATTAGAAACTAAACAAAATAGATGTTTAGTTCACTACAATCGAATTTTGTCGAAAAATAATTGAATTCTACACCTGTAGTAACCTACAAAAGTTGTAATAAAATGATTTTTTTCCTTTTCTTCGACTACAGTTGTGTAAAAGTAAATGATATTTGCTAGATTTTATTAGACATAACACTTTTTACTTATTAGTATTTAATTTAAAACTTGAAAAAAAATGTTATATAGCTTTTGTTATATTGCGCTTTTCTAGAAATTTTATAGTTTTTTACTACGATTTAAACCGAAAAGTAACGAAAATGTGTGTCTAAATATATTTAAACATTGAAAAATAGGGTAACAATTTGTTACTAGAAACAAAAAAGAATAAATGTCAGGTTTACTACAATCAAGTTTTCATCGAAAGATTACAGAATTCTACACGTAAAGTAAGCAAAAAAAGTCGTAGTAAAATGATTTTTTCTCTTTCTTCGACTGCAGTAGTTTTAAAGTAAATAATGTTTTATTTAATTTATTGGTCATAAAAATTGTTACTTATTAATATTTACTTTAAAACTTGAAAAAAATGCTTTATAGCTTTTGTTATATAGCAATTTCTTAGAAATTTTATAGTTTTTTACTACGATTTCATCCAAAAAGTTGCTAAAATTTCTTTTTTAAGTATATTACAAATTTTTTAGAGAAGGTAAATATGTGCTTTTGGAAACTAGACAGAATAGATATTTGGTTGACTACAATCGAGTTTTCATCGAAAGATTACAAAAATCTACACGTAAAGTAAGCAAAAAAAGTCGTGGTACAATGATTTTTTCTCTATTTTTTTAACTGCAATAGTCCGAATATAAATAATATTTGAAAAATTTTTTCGGACTTAACACTTTTTATTTTTAAGTATACGCTATAAAGCTTGAAGGAAGATTCTGATAGAAAGTACTTTTCTAGATTTTTTATAATTTTTTACTACAATTAAATCCGGAAAGTAGCAAAAATTTCTTTTTAACTATGTAAAAAATTTTTTAGCGAAGGTAAATACGTGCTATTAGAAACTTATCAGAATAGATGTTTTGTTGACTAGAATCGAATTTAGTGGGAAAATAATTGAATTCTACACCTGAAATAACATATAAAATTGTAATAAAATGATTTTTTCCCTTTTTTTTGACTACAGTTGTGGAAAAGTAAATGATATTTGCTAGATTTTATTGGACATAACAATTTTTAAATGTTAGTATACGCTTTAAAACTTGAAAGTAATAGTTTTATAGCTTTTGTTATATAGCACTTTTATAGAAATTTTATACTTTTTAATTACGACTTAATTTGGAAACTAGCAAAAATTTCTTTCTAAATATATTTAAACATTTTAAGAGACGGTAAAAATTTGCTACTAGAAACAAAACAAAATAAATGTCAGGTTTACTACAATCGAGTTTCGTTGAAAAATAATGGAATTCTATACGTTAAGTAACCTAGAAATGTTGTAATAAAATGATTTTTTTCCTTTTTTTAGAATGCAGTTGTTTAAATATAAGTGTTATTTGCTGGATTTTATTGAACGTAACACTTTTTATTTGTAAGTATACGCTTTAAAGCTGGACAGAAAACGTTTCAAAGCTTCCGTAAAATATCACTTATTTAAACTTGTTATATATTTTAACTACGGTTTAATTCAGAAGGTAGCGAAAATTTCTTTATAAATATATTAAATTATTTTTGTGAAAGTAAAAATGTGCTATTAGAAACTAAACAGAATAGATGTTTGAATGACTACAATCAAGTTTTCAACGAAAAATTACAGAATTCTACACGAAAAGTAAGCAACCAAAGTCGTAGTACAATGATTTTTTTCATTTTTCTTTAACTGCAATAGTCCGAAAATAAATAATAATTGAAAAGATTTTTTCAGACTTAACACTTTTTATTTGTAAGTATACGCTATAAARCTTGAAAGAAGATTCTGTTAAAAAGCACTTTTCTAAATTTTTCATAATTTTTTACTACAATTTAATCCGGAAAGTAGCAAAAATTTCTTTTTAGCTATGTAAAAAATTTTTTAGCGAAGGTAAATAGGTGCTATTATAAACTAAACATAATTGATGCTTGGTTGCCTACAATCGAAATTTGTCGAAAAATAATTGAATTCTACACCTAAAGTAACTTGAAAAATTTGTAATAAAAAGATTTTTTTCCTTTTCTTTGACTGCAGTTGTTGAGAAGAAAATGATATCAGCTAAAATATATTGGACATAACAGTTTTGACTTATTAGTATATCCTATCATACTTAAACGTAAATTTTTTATAGAATTTGTTATATAGTACTTTTTACGAAATGTTATAGTTTTTAACTACGATTTAGTTTAGAAACGTGCGAAATTTTCTTTCTAAATATATTTAAACATTTTTAGCGACAGTTAAAATGTGCTACTAGAAACAAAACAGATTAAATGTCAGGTTTACTACAATCGAGTTTCGTTGAAAGAGAATTGAATTCTTTACGTTAAGTAACCAAAAAATGTTGTAATAAAATGATTTTTTTCCTTTTTTTGGACTGCAGTTCGTGAAATATAAATGTTATTTGCTGGATTTTATTGAACGTAACACTTTTTATTTGTTAGTATACGCTTTAAAACTTGAAAGAAAACGTTTTACAGCTTTTGTTATATAGCATTTCTTTATGTATCTGATAGTTTTGAACTACGGTTTAATTCAAAAAGTAGCMAAAATTTYTTTCTAAATATATTTAAACATTTTTAGCGACGGTTAAAATGTGCTACTAGAAACAAAACAGATTAAATGTCAGGTTTACTACAATCGAGTTTCGTTGAAAGAGAATTGAATTCTTTACGTTAAGTAACCAGAAAATGTTGTAATAAAATGATTTTTTCCCTTTTTTTGGATTGCAGTTGTTGAAATATAAATGTTATTTGCTGGATTTTATTGAACGTAACACTTTTTATTTGTTAGTATACGCTTTAAAACTTAAAAGAAAACGTTTTACAGCTTTTKTTATATAGCATTTCTTTAKGTATCTGMTAGTTTTAAACTACGGTTTAATTCAGAAAGTTTTAAAAATTTCTTCTCAAATATTTTAAACATTTTTAGCGACGGTTAAAATGTGCTACTAGAAACAAAACAGATTAAATGTCAGGTTTACTACAATCGAGTTTCGTTGAAAGAGAATTGAATTCTTTACGTTAAGTAACCAGAAAATGTTGTAATAAAATGATTTTTTTCCTTTTTTTGGACTGCAGTTCGTGAAATATAAATGTTATTTGCTGGATTTTATTGGACCTAAGACTTTCTATTTGTTAGTATACGCTTTAAAACTTGAATAGGAACGTTTTATAGCTTTTGCTATATAGCATTTTTTTATGTATCTGATAGTTCTCAGCTATTATTTAATTTATTAGGCAGCGAAAATTTTTCATTAATATATTGAAAAATTTATAATGACGGTAAAGTGTGCTATTAGTAACAAGACAAAATGGATGCCAGTTTGACTACAATGGAGTTTTCATCGAAAGTAACACGTAATGTAAGCAAAAAAGTCGTAGTATAATGATTTTTTCTCCTTCTTCGACTTCAGCAGTAAAAAAGTAAATGATATTTACTAGAATTTATTAGACATAATATTTTTTACTTATTAGTATTTACTTTAAAACTTGAAAAAAAATGTTTTATAGCTTTTGTTATATAGCACTTTTTTAGATATTTTATAGTATTTTACTACAATTAATTCCGGAAAGTAGCAACAATTTCTTTATATGTATATTACAAATTTTTTAGCGAAGGTAAACATGTGCTATTAGAAACTAAACAGAATAGATGTTTGGTTGACTTCAATCGAATTGTGCCAAAAAAAAATTGAATTCTACACTTTAAGTAACCTAAAAAAGTTGTAATATAATGATTTTTTTCTTTTTCTTCGACTACAGTTGTGGAAAAGTAAATGTTAGTGCTAGATTTTACTGGACATAACACTTTTTATTTGTTAGTATACGCTTTAAAACTTGAAAGTTATAGTTTTATAGCTTTTGTTATATAGCACTTTTATAAAAATTTTATACTTTTTAACTACGACTAAATTTAGAAACAAGCGAAAATTTCTTCCTAAATATATTTAAACATTTTAAGAGACGGTAGAAGTGTGCTACTAGAAACAAAACAGCTTAAATGTCAGGTTTACTACAATCGAGTTTTCATCGAAATATTACAGAATTCTACACGTAAAGTAAGCAAAAAAAGTTCTGGTAAAATGATTTTTTCTCTTTCTTTGACTGCAGTAGTCTAAAAGTAAATGATNGCTTTTGTTATATAGTACTTTTCTAGAAATTTTATAGTTTTTTACTACGATTTTATCCGATAAATAGCTAAAATTTCTTTATAATTATAATAAAAATTTTTTAGCAACGGTAAATATGTGCTATTATAAACTAAAAAGAATAGATGTTTGGTTGACTACAATCGAATTTTGTCTAACAATAATTGAATTCTACACTTAAAGTAACCTAAAAAAGTTGTAATAAAGTGATTTTTTTCCTTTTCTTTGACTACAGCTGTGGAAAAGTATTTGTGAGATTTTATTGGAAATAACACTTTTTATTAGTTAGTATACGCTTTAAAACTTGAAAGTAAAAGTTTTATATTAATTTACAAATCAGTTTCCGCCGTTTTAATGTTGATTGCGCAACGCGGAATTTCTGTTAACTTTCGCAGATGATATCCTGCTTAAAAATTAGTTTGGACGCTTAAGAACAACATAAACTATTAATATTATTGATTTCATATTAGTTTAACATGATTTTTTTTAGTAAAATATGTCCAAATTTGAGCCAAATAAGCGTCATAGCCGGGAAATATTAGTTTACATCTTTAATATAAAGAAATCTGCTGCTAAGGGGCATTGATTGCTCGTAGAAGCATATGGTGAGACTGCTTTGAGTGATTTCCACGTAGAAGACGAAGATCGCAGTGGAATGCTAAAAATTTACGAGGATGCAGAATTTCTGGAAATATTGGACGAAGATTTATCTCAAACACAAAAAGAACTTGCTGTAACATTAGAAGTTACTCAGCAAGCAGTCTCACATCGTTTAAAATCAATAGGAATGAATAATAAACAAAGAAATGGGGTTCCGTACGAATTAAAGCCGAGAGATAATGAACGCAGATAATGCTTAAGTGAAATACTGCTTGCTAGACATAAAAAAAGGGTTTTTACATTGTACCATTACTGGTTACGAGAAACGGATACATTATGATAATCCAAAAAGAAGAAAATATTGGGGATTACTAAGCCATGCGTCAACTTTAACAGCAAAACCGAATATTCATGGAAAAAAACTAATGCTGTGTATTTGGTGGGATCAGCTAGGTGTAGTGTATTATAAGTTGCTTAATTTAAGCTAAACAATCACCGGAGCCCTCTATCGAACACAATTAATGAGATTGACCCAAGCTCTGTAGGAAAAACGCCCTTAATACTATTCTAGACACGAAAAAATTACTCTCCTGCATGACACAGCTCGTCCACATGTAGCGGCTCCCGTGAAAAAGTGTTTCAAAACAATTGATTGGGAAGTGTTACCCCACCCGCCGTATTCACCAAACATTGCACCGTCTGATTATCACCTATTTCGGTCCATAGCACATGCTCGTTCAGGGCAGCGGTTTAAATCATGTAAGGATACCAAAAATTGGGTTAATTCGTGGATAGCCTTAAAAGACAAGGAGTTATTCCGACGTGGGATCCGAATGTTGCCTGAGAGATGGGAAAAAGTCATTGCAAGTGAGGGACAGTATTTTAAATGCCCTCAGAATTACCATTCTTCAAGAATAAATACTAAATTTTTAACAAAAAACGGCGGAAACTTATTTGTAAAACTCATATTTATCAGTTTTAAAGAAATTTTATAGTTTTTTACTACGACCTAATTTAAAAAGTAGCGAAATTTTCTTTCTAAATATATTTAAACATCTTTAGCGAAGGTTAAAATGTGCTACTAGAAACAAAACATAATAAATGTCTGGTTTACTACAATCGAGTTTTGTTGAAAAAGAATTTAATTCTTTACGTAAAGTAACAAAAAAATGTTTTAGTAAAAGGTTTTTTTCCCTTTTTTCGGAATGCAGTTATTGAAATATAAATGTTATTTGCTGGA
>NW_014570655.1:0-9985 GCF_001313835.1 Polistes canadensis
TACTTTTATTCAACTAGAAAGAGATATGATATATTTGGTACTTCTATTCAAATGGAAAGTAATTATATAAGCCCAGTACTTTTTTTTAAATATAACAATATTAGAAGACTTACTTTCATTCAAAAAGAAAACGATTTGCTAAGTTCAGTTTTTTCATCCCAATACTAAGAGATATGATAAGATTAGTACATTTACTCATATGGAAAGAGACTTGATGAGTTGAGTGCTTTTAGTTACAAAGAAAGAGATTTAATGAATTTAGTACTTTTATTTAAATAAAAAAAGATTTAATTAGTTAAATAACTTATTTAAACAAAATGAGATTTGATCAGATAAGTACTTTCATTCAAGCAGAAAGAGATTTAATGAGTAAAGTACTATTATTCAAAAGAAAAGAGATTTGAAAGTTATGTTTGGAACGTCGGGGTTGCTTTGGGGATGCGTCAGGGATGGTACGTCAGGGTTTCTTTAGGGATGCGTCAGGGTCTGAACGTCGGGGTGGCTTTCGGAATGCGTCAGGGTTGGAATGTCGGAGTTGCTTTAGGGATGCGTCAGGGTGGGGACGTCGTTGATTCTTTAGGGATGCGTCAGGGTTGGAACGTCCGGGTTGCTTTAGGGATGCGTCAGAGTAGGAACGTCAGTGTGGCTGTAGGGATGCGTCAGGGTTGCGTCAGGGTTGCGTCAGGCTTGCGTCAGGGTTGGAACGTCGTCCCCCCCGTGGGTAGGGGGTAGTAGAATACTCATACAGTAATTCCTGCTTGTCGTAAGAGGCGACTAAAAGGGAGGGTATGAATGGTGTGTGCATTTTCTGTATGGCTATTTCTCTTTGTAATTCTTTCTATCCCTCTTTTCTATTCTTTTCTTGTCTCTTACTTCCTTCGTTTTCCTTTCTTTTCCTCTGGGCTTGTGCCTATTTATATTAAATAACAAATATGAAAGGTACAACCTCAGATAATAAACCGTGTGGGAGGGAAACTCACATGACGGCGGTGTTTGGTGGTAGTAGGACAGGCCACCTATCGTCGACATCATACTACTGTCATGAGTCTAGTGTAGGCGACCCGGCCCTGGCTCTGGATAATGTGTCGTGAAGTTTTTCGCGGGTAGGCAACCTGGCCCGTGGATCGACTAATGCTACAGGAAGTAGAGAACGCTCTGTGGAGGAGGGGCCGAAGTGCACGATAAGGTGCATTAAGAACTTGGAGACTGATGATATACAAGTCAGGACCCATAAAAGTGCAAGGCCGATTTTGTACACATCATCATCATAGGATGAGGTAGATGACCTAACAAGGATGGATGGAGTTATTCCAGAGGGACTATCGATTTCCAGTATGGAGACTGGAAGACTATTTGATCTTATAATAGACAATGTGGCAGAGGCAGAAGTCAAAAGGAAGACTTGCGGCAACATCAAGGGTGAAATATCGGGAAAAATAAAAACTTGCAATATGGAAATAATGAAAATGGCCAAGGAGCAGCAGGCCCGCAACAGGGTAAACTGTGGCTCTGAAATCTATGAATCTATGGAGCAGTTAAGGGCGGAAGCGAAAGCCACGAATAACCRGCTAAAGCAGGTGGAGGAGGAGTGTACGCGCCTTAGGCGGGAGCTAAGGCGTAAAGATATACTCCTTGAAAAAGTGTCGAAAGGTGATACTAGGGTAGCAACTGCAGCAACAAATCAGATCCGATCTTCTGCAGAGGAGAGACTGGTTGCTGCCAGGAAGGAGGATGTACATGACGACAAGATGATAGGGAGAGTTCTAAATGAGCTTTCAAAATCGGTGATTAAAATTAAACAAGAATTAGTTGATATAAAAATTGGACAGAGCTCTTTTGCTCAGGTTGCAGCCCAGCCGCGGGTTGCTCCCTCACCGTCGATGCCAACGCCTCTGGCAACTGTCCTGAACGGGGACGGGTTTATTGAGGTTAAAACAAGAAATAAAGTTGCTGCGCCTGCTGGGGGGCCCTTATCTACACGGGCGGATGTTAGGAGGGTTGGCCCTCCTGTTTGTCCTAGTGTGGAGGGGGGGAACCCTGCTGTGAGTGAACGAAAATAGAAGAAGAAGAAGAAGACGAAAAAAAACAGAAGAATCAGGAAGACTGCAGCGGTATCTCTCACGTGCGCGGAAGGGGCCTCATATTTAGAAGCCCTTAAGACATTGGAAACGGGGGTGAATCTAGAGGAAATAGGGGCAAAGGGGCTCTCATATAGGCGTGGCCTGACAGGGTCATTCATCTGGCAGGTCCAAGGAAAGGATGCTAACATGAAGGCTGACAAATTGGCGCAGGTCATGAAGGGAGCTCTACCGGAGGCCAAAATTAGAAGGCCTCAAAGGACTAGTCCCATCAGCTTAATGGGTATTTACCCAACTACCACCTTGACGGTGATTAGGTGTGGGTTACAGGAGGTTAGGGCGGGTTTTGACCCAAACCTAATTAATATGGGGAGTATAAATTTGGGCAGGGGTGGTCGTTATGAGGTCACAGTTGTGGCCCCAACGGCATTATGTCAGGCTGCCATTGAGAAGGGTAGTGTCATTGTGGGGTGGAATAAAGTACAGGTATTTCCGATTAGACCCAGGCCTCTAAGGTGTCACGGGTGTTTAACGAGAGGTCATGTGGCTGCATCTTGTCCTGCACCGGGTGCCAGGATGGGTGTATGCTTTAAGTACGGGGAACCAGGGCATGTGGCGAAAGATTGCGGGGACAAACCAAAATGCCCGATCTGTGTAAAGGCGGGGCGTTCCCGAACCTCGCACAGGGCTGGGTCCTGGGAGTGTCGGCTAGTGCCTCCTATTAGGGGAGAGACGTAATTTTGGGGGGAGTCGCGGAACGACGGGAAACGTCAGGGTGCGTGAAAAACGTTCCGGGTAGTTCGGGCGAAAAAACGATAGTACAGAGTGTTGTGAATAGCGTGAATTTGAGTGCTGGCAACGACATGGAGGTGGAGCAGTTGAATTCTGCCCCTTCATGTGAGTAACTAATACGAAACTACAATAGCCACGGTCATTCAGGCCAATCTAAATCATGCGCGTCGCGCCCAGGACTTGCTGGGTCAGCGGATGAAGGAGATTGGGGCGGATATTGCGATAGTCTCGGAGCCGTAGTGGGTTCCTCCCGAGGATGAGAAATAGTACTCATCCCTGGGGGGGTTACCCCTCTCTACGATTGTTGCGGGCAAAGGCGAAAGAACCTGTAGCCTGGTGCGTCGGGGTTTGTTTTTTGTAGCCGTCAAATGGGGGGACTTGTTGGTAGTTTCAGTCTATTTTCCTCCTACCGAGAATTTAAATAATTTTGGTAGACTCCTTTATGAGCTCGAAGAGCTCTTAGGCACATTTCCAGCTCTTCCAGCGGTAATTGCTGGGGACTTTAATGCCCGGTTCCCCAAGTGGTATCTGGAAGGCAGAAGCAATCCAAAGGGCGAGTTGCTCTGTATGTGGGCCAATAGGTTGAACCTAAGCCTGGGTAACCAGGCTGGCTACCCCACGTGCGTTCGACCGCAAGGATCGAGCGTTGTAGACCTTACGTGGAAATCTCCGGCAGCTAGTGTCCGCTTATCGGATTGGAAGGTGGATGAGTCTGAATCCCTTTCGGACCATTTATATATTATATTTAAGTACAAGCATGAGGCTGCAGGCTTCCGAAGCCTTCGCTCCAGGGACAAAATTTTCCATAAATAGGATACGAGGACTGTGGATGAGGACAGGCTCGCTGCAGCCCCCGTCTCTGGTGAGTGGACACGGGATGATGGTAATAATATGTTGGACATGGTGAAATGGGCGGACAATACCCTCATCACTTCATGTGACATTTCTATGTTAAGGGTGAGAACGGTGGTGAACAGGTGTTCTGCTGTACCATGGTGGTCACGGGAAATTGTGGTCCTACGCGGAGCGGCTACGGCGGCAAAAACGCTTTATCTGAGGGCCAGGCGAGGAAATGATATGGACAGAATTGAAACGTGTCTTGAGGACAGGAGGGAGAAGAGGAGGAATTTGGTTCGGGCCATTAAGAGGGCCAAGGCCTTGGCCTGGAAAGAGTTCTTGGCCACAATAGATAATGATCCATGGGGGAGACCCTACAGACTTGTTATGGGGAAGTTGAGGGCTCGAGGTGTTCCCCCCTTTACTGAGGTACGGGATCCGCCTCTTTTGATGAGGATAGTTGAAACGCTGTTTCCGGGAGGTGGGCGATCAGTTGCTCCAAACGTCAACGTGGTGGACCCGAAGGAAATAGTCGTCACGGTTAAAGAGGTTCATAGGGCCGCTAAAAGGAATAACCTTGGGAGGGCACCGTGTCCTGACGGGATCCCTGGACTGGTGGTGAAGAGGGCGGCCATATACAGTAGTCAAGGCCTTGCGAAATGCTTTACCATGCTGCTGAGGAGGGGAGTTTTCCCACGGGCATGGAAGAAAGCCAAGCTCGTGTTGCTGAAGAAAAAAAAAGATGGTGATGGTAACTTGCCCAGCTCATACAGGCCAATATGCCTACTGAACAAGGTGGGGAAGCTATTTGAAAGAGTTTTTGTCTCCAGGGTGAGCGAGTTTTTAAATACTCAAAGTGTTCTTTCGACKTGTYAGCATGGTTTCAGGGTGGGTTACTCTACCCTTGGAGCCATCGGAGAAGTAAAAAATTACATACAGGAGTGCGCGAGTAGTGGACGAGCTGGCGTTTTAATCTCATTGGATATTAGTAACGCGTTCAACTCGCTCCCCTGTAATATAGTGATAGCATCGATGGAGGGAAGTGGCTACCCCACCTATTTGATTAATATTATGAAAGATTTTTTCCGTGACCGGCTCTTGTCCTTTATAAGAAGGCAGGGCATAATTAATAATGTAAGCGTGATGTGTGGGGTCCCACAGGGTTCCGTCCTCGGCCCCAAAATTTGGAACATTGCGTACGATCAAGTCCTCCGAGTTCCGCTGCCAGGAGGGTCTCGTGTGATCTGCTATGCAGATGACACGGCCCTCCTTTCAGCAGGACGGGATCTGTCTTGCGCATTGTTAGCGGCTGAACGAAACCTAGAGGTCATTGTAAATGAGATTGAGGGATTGGGCGTGAAAGTTGCGCTACAGAAAACGGAGGCAATAACCTTCCCTGCCTCTGCCTTATGCAGACGCAGGATTGTTCCCCCCCCTGTGATTAGATACAGGGGGGTTTGTATTGCAGTGAAGCCCAGTGTGAAATACCTGGGCATAGTTTTAAATTCAAATATGTAATTTAGGCTCCACTTTCAGGCCTTAGTCCCGAGAGTGGAAGGGATCCTTCGGTCTATTGGGAGGATCCTTCCGAACCTCCATGGGCCGAGGGAGAAGAAGCGGCGTCTCTACAGCAGCTTGATCAACTCCGTGCTCCTCTATGGTGCTCCGGTGTGGTGGCGCGCTGTTGTGAAGGATCCGAGGATCAGGCGGGCTGTTCAGGCCTTGCAAAAAAGGGTGGCAATCAGGGTGTGTTGCGCATATAGGACGGTTTCCTCCCATGCGGCAATGATGGTCGCGGGGATTATTCCCTTCGATCATCTGGCGCCGCGACTAACGGAGGTGTATGTGACCCTTAAGAATGCAGAGGGACCTGTCCCTCCCAATATTAGGGCGGTGTTGGGCGCTATCGCAAGGATAGGGGCGATTGCTGCATGGAGGGAAGAAGAATTGGGACTAATTGGGGTAACGAGGGAAACGGGGGCGCGGGTTAGGCAGCTATTGCTGACAGGTTGGATAAGTGGGTTGGGAGGTCGTACTCTATAGGCTCAACCTTCCACACCAATCAGCTGATGACTGGCCATGGCGGCTTTCCTGCGTACCTACATGGTATCAGGAGGACGGACTCCCCGCGGTGCTATCACTGCGGCGCGGATAGAGACGACGCGGAACACACCCTGATTGAATGCCCGGCGTGGACGAATGCTAGGGATTTCTTGGTCAGGGAGTTGGGGGAAGGGTGCAGCCCACCCTCCCCGGGATAGTCAGGCAGTCCGTGGATACCCCAGGGGCGTGGGCTGCATTCCAGTCCTTTTCAGAACTTGTAATGAAGGCCAAGGAAGATGCTGAATGGGAGAGAGAACGTGCATTTCTCAATAAGAGAAGAATGAATGCGAGGCAGCAAAGGAGAATAGCTCCTAGGCGGCCCCCCCGGGCGAGGTTTCAGGCAGCCTTCGCGGCGCCTGAGCTGGTCTAGTGCGTCGCTTCGCCTAAGAAGAATGAGCATGCGGATGCATGGGATGTGTGAACCCGACCAGTGCATCATGGGATGGATGGTCGGGTATATACATATATATATGTAGAATCAGTTGTAGTAATTAGTTAGTTACTTAGTTTATTAGTTAATTAGTTCTTTCGTAAGGTATGAGTGTTGTGTATGACTGAAAATGAGAGCATGGTGAACCGACCAGGCTCATCGGGATGGGAGAGTAAGTGTGTATGTATTGTGTTTGTATCACAGATCCGCTTCTCCCATCCAGCGAGTGAATGTTTTGCACCAGATGGGTTTTTAGTCGGTAAGAATCCGACACTCCCTTGGGTACCGGGCGCAAGGGGACTTTTGAAGGTTTTCCCCCTAAAAAAAAAAAAAAAAAAAAAAAAAAAGGTTGCGTCAGGTTTGCGTCAGGGATGCGTCAGGGTTGCGTCAGGGTTGCGTCAGGGTTAGCACGTCGGGGTTGCTTTAGGGATGCGTGTGGGTGGGAACGTCGGGTTTGCTTTACGGATGCGTCAGGGTTAGAATGTCGGTGTTGCTTTAGGGATGCGTGAGAGTTAGAACGTCGGGGTTGCTTTAGAGATGCGTCAGGTTTAGAACGTCAGAATTGCTTTCGGGTTGGAACGTCGGGTTTGCTTTAGGGATGCGTCATTGTTAGCACGGCGGGGTTGCTTTAGGGATGCGTCAGGGCTGCTTGAAGGATGCGTCAGGGTTGAAACGTCGGGGCTGCTTTAGGGATGCGTTAGGGTTGGAACGTCTAGGTTGCTTTGGGCATGCGTCAGGGTAGGAACATTAGGGTTTCTTTATGGTTTAAACGTCGGGGTTGCTTTAGAAATGCGTCAGAGTTTATACATCAAGGTTGCTTTAGCGATGCGTCAGGGCTGGAACGTCGGAGTCGCTTTGGGGATGCGTCATAGTTGGAACGTTGGGGTTGATTTAGGGATGCGTCAGGGTTTAAACGTCCAAGTCGCTTTTGGGATGTGTTAGGGATTGAACGTCAGGGTTGCTTTGGGGATTTGTCAGAATTGGAACTTCGGTGTTGCTTTTGAAGTGCGTCAGGGTTAAAAAGTCGGGGTTGTTTTAGGGACGCGTCAGGGTGGGAACGTCTGGGTTGCTTTTAGGATGCGTGAGGGTTGGAACGTCAGGGTTGCTTTAGGGATGCTTTAGTGTTAGAACTTCGGGGTTGCTTTAGGGATGCGTCAGGGTAGGGACGTCAGGGTTTCTATAGGGTGGGAACGTCCGGGTTGCTTTAGAAGTACGTCAGGGTTAGAACGTAAAAGTTGCTTTAGGGATGCGTCAGTGTTTGAAAGTCTGGGTTACTTTAGGGATTCGTCAGGGTTGGAACGTCGGGGTTGCTTTACGGATCCGTCAGGGTTGGAACGTCGGGGTTGCTTTAGGGATGCGTCAGGGTTTGAACGTCGGGATTGCTTTGGGGATGCGTGAGGGTTGGAACATCCGGGTTGCTTTAGTGATGCGTCAGGGTTGCTTGAAGGATGCGTCAGGGTTGAAACGTCGGGGTTGATTTAGGGATGCGTCAGGGTTGAAACGTCGGGGTTGCTTTGAGCATGCGTCAGGGTAGAAACGTTAGGGTTTCTATCGGGTTGAAACGTCGGGGTTGCTTTAGAAATGAGTCAGGGTTTAAACATCAGTGCTGCTTTAGGGATGCGTCAGGGCTAGAACGTCGAAGTCGATTTGGGGAGGCGTCATAGTTAGAACGTCGGGGTTGATTTAGGGATGCCTCAGGGTTGGAATGTCGAGGTCGCTTTGGGGATGCGTCAGGGTTTGAACGTTGTGGTTGCTTTTGGGATTCGTCAGGGTTGGCACGTCAGGTTTGCTTTAGGGATGCGTCAGGGTAGGAACGTCGGGGTTGCTTTGGGGATGCGTCAGAGTTTGTACGTCAGGGTTGCTTTGAGGATGCGTGAGGGTTGGAACGTCGGGGTTGCTTTAGAAATGCGTCAGGGTGGAAACGTCAGGGTTGCTTTGGGGATGCGACAGGGCTAGAACGTCGGTGTTGCTTTTGAAGTGCGTCAGGTTTGGAACGTCGGGGTTGTTTTAGGGACGCGTCAGGGTGGGAACTTTGGGGTGGCTTGTAGGATGCGTGAGGTTTGGAAAGTCAGGATTACTTTAGGAATGCTTCAGTGTTAGAACGTCGGGGTTGCTTTAGGAATGCGTCGGGGTAGGGACGTTAGGGTTTTTAAAGGGTTGGAACGTCAGGGTTGCTTTAGAAGTGCATCAAAATTGGAACGTTAGGGTTGCTATAGGGATGCGTCAATCTTTGAAAGTCAGGGTTCCTTTAGGGATTCGTCAGGGTCGGAACGTCGGGGTTGCTTTACGGATGCGTCAGGGTTGGAACGTCGGGACGGCTTTAGGGATGCGTCAGGGTTTAAACGTCAGGATTGCTTTAGGGATGTGTGAGGGTGGGAACATCGGCGTTGCTTTAGGGATGCGTCAGGGTTAAAACGTCGAGGTTGCTTTGAGGATGTGTCAGGGTTAGAACATCGGGGTTGCTTTGGGGATGCGTTAGGGTTATAACGTCATGATTGCTTTCGGGATGCGTTAAGGTTGGAACGTCGGGGTTGCTTTAGGGATGCGTCAGGTTTGGAACGTCAGGGTTGCTTTTAGGATGCGTAAGGGTTAGAACTTCAAGGTTGCTTAAGGGATGCTTCAGTGTTAAAACGTCGGGGTTGCTTAAGGGATGCTTCAGTGTTAGATCGTCGGACTCGCTTTAGGGATGCGTTAGGGTTAGAACGTCGGGATGTATTTCGGGATACGTCAGAGTGGGAACGTCGGGGTTGCTTTGGAGATGCGTCAAGGTTAGAACGTCAGGGTTGCTTTAGGGATGCGTCAGGGCTGAAACGTCGGAATTGCTTTAGGAATGCGTCAGTGTTGGGATGTCAGAGATGCTTTAAAGTTGCGTCAGGGTGGGAACGTCAAAGTTGCTTTGAGGATTCGTCAGGGCTAGAACGTCGGGGTTCCTTTAGGGATTTGTTAGGGTTAGAACGTCGGGATTGCTTTTAGGATGCGTCAGGGTTGGAACGTCGGGGTTGCATTAGGGTTGAAACGTTAAGGCTGCTTTAAAGTTGTGTCATAATTAGAAAATCAGGGTTGCTTTTCGGATCCATTAGGGTGGGAACGTCGGGGTTGCCTTCAGGATGCGTCATAATTGGAACGTCGGGGCTTCATTGGGTATGCGTCAGGGTTGAAACGTCAGGGCTACATTTGGAATACGTCAGAGTTTCTTTAAGGATGCGTCAGGGCTGGAACGTCGGAGTCGCTTTAGGGATGCGTCAGGGTAGGAACGTCGGGGGTTCTTTGGGTGTTCGTCAGGGTTGGAACGTCAGGGTTGCTTTAGGGTTTAGACGTCAGTGGTTCTTTGTGGATGCGTCAGGGTTACAACGTCGCGGTGGCTTTAAAGATGCGACAGGGTTGGAACGTCGGGGTTGCTTTAGGGATGCGTCAGGGTTGGAACATCATGGATGCTTTGGGGATGCGTCAGGGTTTGAACATCATGGTTGCTTTGGGGATGCGTCAGGTTCTGAACGTCGGGGTGGCTTTAGAAAACCGTCAGGGTTGGAACGTCGGGGTTGCTTTGGGGTTGCGTTAGGGTTAGAACGTCAGGATTGCTTTCCCCCCCGTGGGTAGGGGGAAGTAGTATACTCCCACAGTATTCCCTGCTTGTCGTAAGAGGCGACTAAAAGGGAGGKTAYGAATGGTGTGTGCATGTTCTGTATGGCTATTTCTCTCTGTAATTCTTTCTATCCCCTCTTTTTCTATTCTTTTCTTGTCTCTT
>NW_014570656.1:0-1367 GCF_001313835.1 Polistes canadensis
AAGGCTTTTCCCTGACGAGCCAAATAAAGGCGTACTTTTTAGTACTGACTGGGCTCAAATAAAGTCGTTATTGTGTTTTATTTTTCCTATCCTCCTTCCCDTTARWAAAGAATCTCGATATCACCCGTAAGGGCATTTTTCGATTCACTACTATTCACTGGAGTACCGATTGAGGCATCGGTCGCATCAACACTTTCCATATGAGTAAAAGTACCCATCTTATCAAATCTCTTACTATTTGAATGAAACAACTCAACTTAGCCAATCCTTTTATTTTTGAACGAAAGTAATAAACTCTTCTAATCTTGGTATATTTAAATAAAAGAACTTAGCTTACATAATAACTTTCTATTTGAATGGAAGTGCTTATCTAATCATATCTCTTTCTAGTTAAATAAAAGTACTTAATACAATTAATCTCTTTTCCATTAAATAAAAGTACTAAGCTTATTAAATCTCTTTTTATTTGAATAAAAGTATTCAACAAATCAAATCTATATCTATTTGAATAAAAGTATTTACCTCAATAAATCTCTTTCATTTAAAAAATAAGTACTAAACTTATTAAATTATTTTTGGATTTATAAAAAAAATAAACTCATTAAAAGTCTTTCGATTCAAATAAATGTACTTAACTCATTAAATCTCTTTCTACTTGAATAAAAGTGCTCAAATCATTTATACTATTTCTAGTTGAACAAAAGTACTCAACTTATAAGATCTCTTTGCATTAAAATGAAAGTACTCATTAAATTTAATCTCTTTCTAAATTTTGTATGAAATACTAAACTTAATAAATTTTTCTATATTTAAAAGAAATTACTAAACTCAATAAATCTCTCTTAATTTAAATAAAAACACCTAACCAATTTATACTATTTCCATTTAAACGAAACTACTACACCTATGAAATCTCTTTCCATTTGAAGAAAGGTACCTAACTCATCTAATTTCTTCCCATTTGAATAAAAGTACTCAACTTATAAAGTCCCGTTCTTTTTGAATGAAAGTAATTAACACATTTTATTTCTTTCTATTTAAATATTAGTACTAAACACATCAAATCTATTTATATTTCGATAAAAGAACTATACTTATCAAATCTCTTTTTATTTAAATGAAAGTTTTTAACTCCACAAATTTGCTTTTATTTTAAAGAAAGTACTTACTTGTCTCTGTTAATTTTAATGACAGTACTAATCTTATCAAATTTCTTTTTATTTAAATAAAAGTATTTAACGTATCAAATCTCTTTCTATTTGAATAAAAGTTTTTAACCTTATAAATTTTTTTTTATATAAACAAAGTATTTTACTCATTAAATCTCTTTTTATTTAAATAAAAGTACTTAACTTATTAAATTACTT
>NW_014570656.1:1953-4017 GCF_001313835.1 Polistes canadensis
TTAAAGAAAGGTACCAAACTGTATAAATCTCTTTCCTTTTAAATGAAAGTATTTTATTTATCAAATACCGTTTTATTTAAATAATTCTTATCAACACATTAAATCCTTTTCTATTTAAATGAAAGTACTAAACTTATAAAATCTAGTTTAATTTCAATTAAAGTACTTTACTTGTCAAATCTCTTTCTCTTTCAATTAAAGTAATTCACTCAACAAATATCTTTTTGTTTGAATAAAACGACCTAACTTAAAAAAAATCTTTTTATTTGAATAAAAGTATTTAGTTTATTTAATCACTTTGTATTTAAATAAAAGTGTTTACCTCATTAAATCCCTCTTTATTTAAATAATAGTACTTAACTTATCAAAAATTATTATTTTCGAATAAAAGTACTTAACTCATAAAATCTCTTTTAATTTGAATAAAAGTACTTAACTAATCAAATCTCTTTCTATTCGAATGAAAGTACTCTAATTGTTAAATCTCTTTCTCTTTGAATAGAAGTACTAAACACTTGTAAAAACTTTTCATTTCAACGAAAAAACTTTATTTAAATGCAAGTAATCTACTCTTTAAATCTTTTTCTATTTTAATAATAGTACTTAACTCATCAAATGTCTTAATATTTAAATGGAAGTACTTAACACATAAAATCTTTTTATATTTGAATTAAAATAATCAGCTTATTAAATCTCACTCTATTTAAATAAAAGTAATCAACTTATGCAATCTCTTTCAATTTTAATGAAGAAACTAAGCTAATATAATATTTATCTCTTTGATTGATAGTACTGAATTATAATAATCTTTTTCCATTTGATTTAAAGTAATAAATTAATCGAATTTTTTTCTATTTAATTAAAAGTACCATATTTCATCATCTATTTATTTATCTATTATTCTATTACCAATCATTTTCTATTTAAAATATTGTACACAACTCATTAAGGGTCTATCCTTTTAAATAAAACTACTTACCTTATAAAAACTCTTTTTGTTTGAATTAAAGTTCTTAACAAATCAAATATTTTTCCATTCAAGTGAAAGTACTAAACTCATTAAATCTCTTTTTATTTAAAAAAAATTACTTGACTAATTATATCTCTTTCACTTACTCAACTTAATAAGTCTCTTTTTATTTGAATAAACGTAATCAATTAATAAGATCTCTTCTAATTTAAATGAAAGTACTTATTTCCTCTGGTGATGCGACCGATGCCTTAATCGGTACTCCAGTGGATTGTAGTGAATCGAAAAATGCCCTCACCGGTGATATCGAGATTGTTTATTAATGGGAAGGAGGATAGAAAAATAAAACACAATAACAAATATATTGGAGCCCAAACAGTACTAAAAAGAACGCTTTATTTGGCTAGTCAGTGAAAAGGTTTCGACATAAAAACCCTGGTTAAAACGTTGACGAAGAATCCGTACAAATCAGGATAATTCTGGCCAAGTACAAGACCGCCTTTGTTCCTTGTCGCTGGCCGAATTTAAATTATGTAGTTTTGCGAAATATAAATAATTCTCCTCGAAGTAGTTTTTGCAAGTCTCAGCTTTCTAATCTAGATGAATCTCGAGCCATGAATAACGCGTGATAAGTCCAGAGTGATTCTAGTCGTAAGAACGCGTTTGGCTTTATACAAAAAAGCGATGCAATGCTAAACCAATCACTGAAAAGCCCGAGCATAGCGCGGTTTTCGATACTTGTGATTAGCGTAATAAATGTAGTGGGAGAACGCGAGCTAGAAGAAAGAAGGAGCCCTTTTAGAAACATCTTAGCGCTACCGTGGTAACCACTAAAAACAAAGATACTGCTTTGTTGCGCGTGTCTCACGCCTTGGCAAGGCCGCACACACCCCGGCGTTTCGCCCTACTCACTCGTTGTGTAGGATACGCAACATCATCAAATCTCTTTCTGTTTAAATGCAAGTAATCTACTCATTAAATCTCTTTATAGTTAGATAAATGCACTTAATTTATTAAATCTCTTTAGATTTGAATAAAAGTACTCAACTCATAAAAACTCGTTCTATTTAAATAAAAGTAAATAACTAATAAAG
>NW_014570656.1:4278-5878 GCF_001313835.1 Polistes canadensis
ACTTATTAAATCTGCTTCTATTTGAAAAAAAGTACTTTACTTATCAAATTTCTTTTTGTTTGAAGGAAAAAAATGAACTCATTAAATCTAATTCTTTTTTAATAACCTTACTTGTCTCATTAAATCTTTTTTCTTTTGAAAGAAAGTACTTAACTAATCGAATCTCTTTGCATTTAAACGAAAGTAACTAACTCATCAAATCTCTTTTTATATGAATTAAAGTATTCAATTCAGCAAATCTCTTTCTTTTTAAATGAAAGTACAAAACTCATTAAATCTCTTTCTACTAAATTGAAAGTACTCAACTTATAAAATGTCTTTTTATTTGAATTAAACTAATCTTCTCATCAAAACTTTCTCTATTTAAACGAAAGTACCAAAATCATAAAATCATTTGCTATTGGAAAAAGAGTACACAACTTATTCAATTTTTTATCAAATTGATTGAAAAAACTTAAAAAATTTAATCTGTTTTGATTTAAATGACAGTACCAAATACGTAAAATCTCTTTTTATTTGATTAAAATTACTTAATTTATTTATTCTCTTTTTATAAAATGATTGTACACGACTTATGAAATCTTTTTTATTTTTATGAAAGTACTTAACTTATCAAATTTCCTTCTCTTTAAAAGAAAGTACTTAACTCATTTAATGTCTTTTCATTTTATTGAAATTACTTAACTAATTAAATCACTTCCTATTTAAATGAAAGTCTTTAACTCACTTAACCTCTTTTTATTTTATTGAAAGTACTAAACTTATTAAATCTTTTTCTATTTGAATGAAAGTACTCAACTCATTAAATCTCTTTTAATATTATTGAAGGAGCTTAACTTATCAAATTTCTTTTTTTTTTGAAATAAAGACTATAACCGATATAATCTATTTTTATTTGATAGCCAATACCGAATTATTTACATTATTTCTTATCTTAAGAAAAGTAATCTACTTTTCTAATCTTTTTCTACTTTACCGAAAGTACTCAACTAATCAAATCTCTTTCCATTTGAAAGAAAGTACTAAACTCATGAAATCACTTTTTCTGTTACCAAAAGTACTTATTTTATCAAATCTTTTTCTTTATAAATGTAAGTACTTAACTTGTAAAATCTGTTTTTATTTAAATAAAAGTACTTACCTTATCAAATATCTTTTAATTAAAATTTAGGTACTTATTTTCAATTCTCTTTCTATTTGAATGAAAGTACACGACTTATTTAATCTCTTTTAATTTTAATAATAGTACTTAACTTATCAAGTTTCTTTATAATTGAATAAAGCTACTATACTCATCAAATCTCATTTGATTTGACTCAAAAAACCAAAAACATTAAACAATTTTCCATTTAAATAAAAGTACTAAGCTTATCAAATCTCCTTTTATTTAAATCATACTACTCCACTAATTAAATCTTTTTCTTCTAGAATAAAAGTACTTAAAATATCAATTCTTTTCCTATTTAAATGAAAGTTCCTAATTCAATAAAACACTTTCTATTTTAATGAAAGTTCTCTCCTAATTCAAAACTTTTCTATTTAAATAAAACTACTTAACTTATCAATTCTCTATATATTTAAATGAGAGTACCTATCTCAT
>NW_014570656.1:7948-10171 GCF_001313835.1 Polistes canadensis
ACTTCCCAATCAAGTGTTTCCAAATACTTTTTCACGGGAGCCGCTACATGTGGACAAGCATTGTCATGCAAGAGAATAATTTTTTCGTGTCTAGAATAGTATTGAGGGCGTTTTTCCTTCAGAGCTCGGCTCAATCTCATTAATTGTGTTCGATAGAGGGCTCCGGTGATTGTTTCGCTCGGATTAAGCAATTCATAATACACTACACCTAGCTGATCCCACCAAATACAGCATGAGTTTTTTTCCGTGAATATTCGGTTTTGCTGTTGATGTTGACGCATGGCTTGGTAATCCCTATGATTTTCTTCTTTTTGGATTATCATAATGTATCCATTTCTCGTCACCAGTGATGATACGATGTAAAAAACCCTTTTTTTTTTTATGTCTAGCAAGCAGTATTTCACTTAAGCATAATCGGCGTTCAATATCTCCCGGCTTTAATTCGTACGTAACCCAATTTCCTTGTTTATTAATCATTCCTAATGATTTTAAACGATGTGAGACTGCTTGCTGAGTGACTTCTAATGTTACAGCAAGTTCTTTTTGTGTTTGTGATGAATCTTCCTCCACTATTTCCTCCAACTCTGCATCCTCGTAAATTTTTGGCCTTTTACTGCGATCTTTGTCTTCTACGTCGAAATCACCGTTTTTAAACTTTTGAAACCACTCACGACACGTTCTCTCACTCAAAGCAGTCTCACCATATGCTTCTACRAGCAAWYSATGCGCCTYAGCAGCAGATTTCTTTATATTAAAGAAGTAAACTAATATTTCCCGCAAATGACGCTTATTTKGCTCAAATTTGGACATTTTCAACTAAGAAAAATTATATTTTACAGAAATGAAATCAATAATATTAATAGGTTATGTTGTTCTTTAACGTCCAAACTAATTTTTAAGCTGGATATCATCTGCGAAAGTTAACGGAAACTCCGCGCCGCGCTATCGACATTAAAACGGCGGAAACTTATTTGTACTCCTAATAGTACTAAACACATCGAATCTCTTTCTATTTGAATATAAGTACTAAACTTATTAAATTTCCAACTATTAGAATAAATGTACTTTACTCATTAAACCTCTTTCTATTTGATTGAAAGTACTCAACTCATCAAATCTCTTTTCATTTAAATGAAAATACTTTACTCAACAAACTACTTTCCTTTTAAATAAAAGTACCCTACTTAGAAAATCTCTTAACTTTTGATTAAAAATACTTACCACAAAAAATCTCTTTCGATTTAAAGGAAAAAACCCAACACATCAAATATCTTTTAGATTAAATGAAAGTACCTAATTAATCCAATTTCTTTGCATTTTAATGAAAGTACTAAACTTATCAAATCTTTTTTTATTTAAATGAAGGTACTTAACATATTAAATCTGTTTCTATTTAAATAAAAGTACTAAGCATATTAAATCTCTTTTCATTTAAATTTAAGAAAAAAACTCACAAAATTTCTTTCTATTTGAAAAAAAGTACACGACATATCAAACCTTATTTAATTTGTATGAAAGTACTTAACTCATCAAATTTCCTTTTGTTTGACTGCAAGTACTTTACTCATCAAATCTCCTTCTTTATGATTAAAATGACTTAACTAATTAAATCTCTAACTATTTGAATGAAAGTACCTAAAAAATCTTATCTTTTTTTATTTTATTAATAGTACTAAACTCATGAAATCTATTCCTATTTGAATGAAAGTACTCAACTCATTTAATTTCTTTCTATTTTAATGAAAGTATTTTACTTATCAAATCTTTTTCTATTTGAAAGGATGTACTTAACTTATGAAATCTCTATCTACTTAAATAAGTGTAATTAGCTCATTACATCTCTTTTTATTTAAATAAAAGTACTTTATTTTTCAAATCTCTTTACATTTAAGAAAAAGTACCAAACTTATCAAATATTTTTGTAGTTTATTAAAAGTTTTTAACTAATTAAATTTTTTTTTATTTAAAAAAAAAACATTACTTATCAAATCGCTTTCTTTATAAATAGAAGTACTTAACCCATTGAATATCTTTCCGTTGAATAAATGTACTTAACTTATTAAGTCTGTTTCCATTTAAAGAAAAATACGAAACTCTTTCAATCATTTTTTATCTCAATAAAAGTATTCGAATTATCATATTTCGTTCTATTTAAAATATAGTACTTAGTCCGTCAAATCTCTTTCTATATGTTTAAAAATACTAACCTTTTTAAATCTCATT
>NW_014570657.1:0-1014 GCF_001313835.1 Polistes canadensis
CAAAAAATGTCGTAGTAAAATGATTTTTTTCCTTTTTTTTGGACTGCAGTTGTTGAAATATAAATGTAATTTACTGGATTTTATTTGACATAAATCATTTTATTTGTTAGTATACGCTTTAAAACTTGAAAGATCACGTTTTAAAGATTTTGTTATATAGCATTTCTTTATGAATATTCTAGTTTTGAACAACGGTTTATTTCAGAAAGTAGCAAAAATTTCTTATTGAAATATATTAAATCTTTTTTGTGAAGGTAAAAATGTGCTATTAGAAACAAGACAATAAGGATATCACGTTCACTACAATCGAGTTTCGTTAAACAAGAATCGAGTTCTTTACGTAAAGTAATCAAAAAATATCGTAGTAAAATGATTTTTTTCCCTTTTTTGGACTGCAGTTGTTGAAATATAAATGTAATTTGCTGGATTTTAATGGACATAACATCTTTTACTTATAAGTATACGCTTTAATATATGACAGAAAATGTTTATAGCTTTTGTTATATATCATTTCTTCAGATATCTAATAGTTTTTAACTACGATTTAATTTAGAAACTAGCGAAAATTTTTTTCTAAACATATTTCAACATTTTTAGCGACGGTAAAAATGTGCTACTAGAATAAAAACAAAATTTTTGTCAGGTTTACTACAATCGAGTTTCGTTGAAATAGAATTGAATCCTTCAGGTAAAGCAACCAAATAATGTCGTAATAGAATGATTTTTTTCCTTTTTTTGGACTACAGTAGTGGAAATATAAATGGTTTTTGTTGGATTTTATTGAACGTAAAACTTTTTATTTGTTAGTACGCACCTTAAAACTTGAAAATAACGTTTTACAGCTTTTTTTATATAGCATTTCTTTACGTATCTGCCAGTTTTGAACAACGGTTTATTTCAGAAAGTAGCAAAAATTACTTATTGAAATATATTAAATCTTTTTTGTGCGGGTAAAAATGTGCTATTAGAAACAAGACCATAAGGATATTAGGTTTACTACAATCGAGTTTCGTT
>NW_014570657.1:1919-3716 GCF_001313835.1 Polistes canadensis
TTAGTATACGCTTTAATTTTTAAAAGAAAATGTTTATAGCTTTTGTTATCTAGCATTTCTTTAAATATCAAATAGTTTTTAACTACGATTTAATTTAGAAACTAGCGAAAATTTTTTTCTAAATATATTTCAACATTTTAGCGACGGTAAAAATGTGCTACTAGAATAAAAACAAAATTTATGTCAGGTTTACTACAATCGAGTTTCGTTGAAAAAGAATTGAATCCTTTAGGTAAAGTAACCAAATAATGTCGTAATAGAATGATTTTTTTCCTTTTTTTGGACTACAGTAGTGGAAATATAAATAGTTTTTGTTGGATTTTATTGAACGTAAAACTTTTTATTTGTTAGTACGCGCTTTAAAACTTGAAAATAACGTTTTACAGCTTTTTTTATATAGCATTTTGTTATGTATCAGCTAGTTTTAAAGTACGGTTTAATTCAGAAAGTAGCAAAAATTTTTTCCTAAATATATTAAATCTTTTTTGTGAAGGTAAAAATGTGTTATTAGAAACAAGACAATAAGGATTTCGGGTTCACTACAAACGAGTTTCGTTGAAAAAGAATTGAGTTTTTTACGTAAAGTAACCAAAAAATGTTGTAGTAAAATGATTTTTTTCCTCTTTTTGGACTGCAGTTGTTGAAATATAAACGTAATTTGCTGGATTTTATTAAACATAACATCTTTTACTTATTAGTATAGGCTTTAATATTTAAAAAAAAATGTTTATAGCTTTTGTTATATAGCATTTCTTTAGATATCTAATAGTTATTAACTACGATTTAATTTAGAAACTAGCGAAAATTTCTTTCTAAATATATATCAACATTTTTAGCGACGGTAAAAATGTGCTACTAGAGTAAAACTAAATTAATGTCAGGTTTACTACAATCGAGTTTCGTTGAAAAGAATTGAATCCGTGACGTAAAGTAACCAGAAAATGTTGTAATGGAACGATTTTTTTCCTTTTGTTGGACTGCTGTTGTCGAAATAAAAATGTTTTTTGCTAGATTTTATTAAACGTAACACTTTTTATTTGTTAGTATGCGCTTTAAAACTTAAAAGAAAATGTTTTGCAGCTTTTTTTATATAGCATTTTTTTATGTATCTGCCAGTTTTAAACAACGGTTTATTTCAGGAAGTAGCAAAAATTACTTATTGAAATATATTAAATCTTTTTTGTGAAGGTAAAAATGTGCTATTAGAAACAGGACAATAAGGATATCAGGTTTACTACAATCGAGTTTCGTTTAAAAAGAATTGAGTTCTTTACGTAAAGTAACCAAAAAATGTTGTAATAAAATGATTTTTTCCTTTTTTGGGACTGCTGCTGTAGAGATATAAATGTTATTTGCTGGATTTTATAGGACATAAAACTTTCTATTTGTTAGTATACGCTTTAAAACTTGAAAGAAAACGTTTTACAGATTTTGATATATATCATTTTTTTACGTATCTGATAGTTTTGAACTACGGTTTAATTCAGCAAGTAGCAAAAATTTCTTTCTTAATATATTTCAACATTTTTAGCGACGGAAAAAATGTGCTACTAGAAACAAAACAAAATTAATGTCAGGTTTACTACAATCGAGTTTCGTTGAAAAAGAATTAAATCCTTTACGTTAAGTAACCAAAAAATGTTGTAGTATAATAATTTTTTTCCTCTTTTTTGACTGCAGTTGTGGAAATATAAATTGTATTTGCTAGATTTTATTAAACGTAACACATTTTATTTGTAGGAATGCGCTTTAAAGTTTGAAAGAAAACGATTTATAGCTTTTTTTATATAGCATTTC
>NW_014570657.1:3896-7395 GCF_001313835.1 Polistes canadensis
AACATTTATAGGGACGGTAAAAATGTCCTACTAGAAACAAAACAAAATAAATGTTAGGTTTACTACAATCGAGTTTCGTTAAATTAAAATTGAATTCTTCACGTAATGTAATCAAAAAATGTTGTAATAGAATGATTTTTTTCCTTTTTTTGGACTGCTGTTGTTGAAATAAAAATGTTATTTGCTGGATTTTACTTAACTTAACACTGTTAATTTGTTAGTATACGCTTTAAAACTTGAATTTTGACGTTTTATAGCTTTTGGTATGTAGCATTTCTTTATGTATCTCATAGTTTTGAACTACAGTTTAATTCAGAAAGCAGCGAAAATATTCCTAAATATATTGAAAAATTTATAGTGACGGTAAAATGTGCTATTAGTAACATGACAGAATAGATGTCAGGTTGACTACAATCGAGTTTCGTAGGAAAGGAATTGAATTGTTTACGTAAAGTAACCCAAAAATGTTGTAACAAAATGATTTTTTTCCTTTCTTGGGACAGCAGTTGTGGAAATATAAATGTTATTTGATGGATTTTATTGAACGTAATATGTTTTATTTGTTTTTATACGCTTTAAAACTTGAAAGAAAACGTTTTACAGCTTTTTTTTTATAGCATTTCTTTATGTATCTTCTAGTTTTCAACTTCTGTTTAATTCAGAAAGTAGCAAAAATTTCTTTCCAAATATATTTCAACATTTTTAATGACGGTAATAATTTGCTACTAGAAACAAATAAAAATAAATGTCAGGTTTAATTCAATCGAGTTTCGTTGAAAAAGAATTCAATCCTTCACATTAAGTAACCAAAAAATGTTGTAATAGAATGATTTTTTTCCTTTTTTTGGACTACAGTTGTGAAAATATAAATGGTATTTGTTGGATTTTATTGAACGTAACACTATTTATTTGTTAGTATACGCTTTAAAACTGGAATGTAAAAGTTTTATAGCTTTTGTTATATAGCATTTCTTTATGTATCTCATAGTTTTGAACTACAGTTTAATTCAGAAAGCAGCGAAAATTTTCCTAAATATATTGAAAAATTTATAGTGACGGTAAAATGTGCTTTTAGTAACAAAAGAGAATAGATGTCAGGTTGACTACAATTGAGTTTTGTTAAAAAAAAATTGAATTCTTCACGTAATGTAATCAAAAAATGTTGTAATAAAATGATTTTTTTCCTTTTTGTGGACTGCAGTTGTTAAAATATAATTATTAATTGCTAGAAATTATTGAACGTAACACTTTTTATTTGTTAGTATGCGCTTTAAAACTTGAAAAATACCGTTTTACAGCTTTTTTTATATAGCATTTTTTTATGTATTAGCTAGTTTTTAACTACGGTTTAATTCAGAAAGTAGCTAAAATTTCTTTCTAAATATATTTAAACATTTTTAGCGACAGTAAGAATATGCTACTATAAACAATACAAAATAAATGTCAAGTTTACTACAATCGACTTTTTTTGAAAAAGAATTGAATTCTTCACGTTAAGTAACCAAAAATTGTTGTAATAAAATAATTTTTTTCCTTTTTTTGGACTGCAGTTGTTAAAATATAAATGGCTTTTGCTGGATTTTATTGAACGTAAAACTTTATATTTGTTAGTATACGCTTTAAAACTTGGAAGAATAGTTTTACAGCATTAGTTATATAGAATTTCTTTATGTATCTAATTGTTTTGAACTATAGTTAAATTCAGAAAGTAGCAAAAGTTTTTTCTTAAATGTATTAAATCTTTTTTGTGAGGGTAAAAATGTGCTATTAGGAACAAGACAATATGGATGTTAGGTTTACTACAATCGAGTTTCGTTGTAAAAGAATTGAATTGTTCACTTAAAGTAGCCCAAAAATTTTGTAATAAAATGATTTTTTTCCTTTTTTATGACTACAGTTGTGGAATTATAAATGGTATTTGAAGGATTTTATTAAACGTTACACTTTTTATTTGTTAGTATGCGCTTTAAAACTTGAAAGAAAAGTTTTACAGCATTAGTTATATAGAATTTCTTTATGTATCTGCTAGTTTTAAACTACGGTTTAATTCAGGAAGTAGCAAAAATTTCTTTTTAAATATATTTTAAAATTTTTAGCGACGGTAAAAATTTGCTATTAGAAACAAAAAAAATAAATGTCAGGTTAACTACAATTGAGTTTCGTTTACAAATAATTCATTTCTTCACGTTAAGTAACCAAACAATGTTGTAATAATATGATTTTTTTCCTTTTTTTGGACTGCAGTTGTTAAATTATAAATGTTATTTGCTGAATTTTGTTGAACGTAACACTTTTTAATTGTTAGTATACGCTTTAAAACTGGAAAGTACAAGTTTTATAGCTTTGGTATATAGCACTTTTTTAGAAATTTTATAGTTTTCAACTACGATCTAATTTATAAACGAGCGAAAATTTCTATCTAAATATATCCAAACATTTTTAGCGAAGGTAAAAATGTGCTATTAGTAACAAGACAGAATAGATGTCAGGTTGACTACAATCGAGTTTCGTTAAAAAAGATTGAAATTGTTCACGTAAAGTAACCAAAAAATTTTGTAATAAAATGATTCTTTTCCTTTTTTTGGACTACAGTTGTCTAATTATAAATGGTATTTGAAGGATTTTATTGAATGTTACACTTTTTATTTGTTAGTATGCGCTTTAAAACTTGAAAAATAGCGTTTTACAGCTTGTTTTATATAGCATTTCTTTATGTATCAGATTGTTTTAAACTACGGTTTAATTCAGAAAGTAGCAAAAATTTCTTTCTAAATATATTTACACTTTTTTAGCGACGGTAAAAATGTGCTATTAGAAACAAGACAGAATAGATGTCAGGTTTACTACAATTGAGTTTCGCTGAGAAAGAATTAAATCCTTCTCATTAAGTAACTAAAAAATGTTGTAATAAAATGATTTTTTTCCTATTTTTGGACTACAGTTGGGGAAATATAAATGGTATTTGTTGGATTTTATTGAACTTAACACATTTTATTTGTTAGTATACGCTTTAAAACTGAAAAGTAAAAGTTTTATAGCTTTTGTTATATTGCACTTTTTTAGAAAATTTACAGTTTTCAACTACGATCTAATTTAGAAACGAGCGAAAATTTCTTTCCAAATATATTCAAACATTTTTAGCGAAGGTAAAAATGGGCTATTAGAAACTACAGAGAATAGATGTTTGGTAGACTACATTCGAATTTTGTCGAAAAAAAATTTAATTGCACACGTGAAGTAACCAAACATAGATGTAATAATATAATTTTTCCCTTTTTTCGACTGCAGTTAGTGAAAAATAAATGATGTCAGCTAAAATTTATTGGACATAACACTTTTCACATAATAGTATACGCTTTAAAACTTGAAAGAAAATTTTTTACAGCTTTTGTTATATAGCATTTCTTTTGATATCTAATAGTTTTTAACTACGATTTAATTTAGAAACTAGCGAAAATTTTATTTAAATATAATAAATCTTTTTTGAGAAGGTAAAAAC
>NW_014570657.1:8934-10658 GCF_001313835.1 Polistes canadensis
ACGTTAAGTAACCAAAAAATGTTGCAATAAAATAATTTTTTCCTTTTTTTGGAATGCTGTTTATGAAATATAAATGTTATTTGCTGGATTTTACTGAACGTAACACTTTTTATTTGTTAGTATGCGCTTTATACCTTGAAAAATAACGTTTTACAGCTTTTTTTATATAGCATTTCTTTATGTATCAGACGGTTTTAAAGTACGGTTTAATTCAGAAAGTAGCAAAAATTTCTTTCTAAATATATTTCAAAATTTTTAGCGACGGTGAAAATGTGCTACTAGAAACAAAACAAAATAAATGTCAGGCTTACTACAATCGAGTTTCGTTGAAAAAGAATTAAATTCTACACATTAAGTAACCGAAAAATGTTGTAGTAGAATGATTTTTTTTCCTTTTTTTGGACTGCAGTTTTTAAAATATAAATGTTATTTGCTGGATTTTATTGAACGTACCACTTTTTATTTTTTAGTATACGCTTTAAAACTTGAATTGAGACGTTTTATAGCTTTTGGTATATAGCATTTCTTTATGTATCTTATAGTTTGGAACTACAGTTTAATTAAGAAAGCAGCGAAAATTTTCCTAAATATATTGAAAAATTTATAGTGACGGTAAAATGTGCTATTAGTAACAAGACAGAATAGATGTCAGGTTGACTACAATCGAGTTTCGTGTAAAAAGATTTAAATTCTTCACGTTACGTAACCAAAAAATGTTGTAATAAAATGATCTTTTTCCTTTTTTTAAACTACAGTTGTGGAAATATAAATGGTATTAGTTGGATTTTATTGAACGTAACACTTTTTATTTGTAAGTATGAGCATTAAAACTTGAAAATTAACGTTTTACTGCTTTTTTTTATAGCATTTGTTTATGTATTAGCTAGTTTTAAACTACGGTTTAATTCAGAAAGTAGCAAAAATTTCTTTTTAAATATATTTAAACATTTTTAGCGGCGGTAAAAATGTGTTACTAGAAACAAAACAAAATAACTGTCAGGTTTACTACTATCGACTTTCGTTGAAAAAGAATTGAATTGTTCACGTAAAGTAACCCAAAAATGTTTTAATAAAATGATTTTTTTCCTTTTTTTGGACTACAGTAGTGGAAATATAAATGGTATTTGATGGATTTTATTAAACGTAACACTTTTTATTTGTAAGTGTACGCTTTCAAACTTGAATTAAGACGTTTTATAGCTTTTAGTATGTAGCAATTCTTTATGTATCTCATAATTTTGAACTACAGTTTAATTCAGAAAGCAGCAAAAATTTTCCTAAATATATTGAAAAATTTATAGTGACGGTAAAATGTGCTTTTAGTAACAAGACAGAATAGATGTCAGGATTACTACAATCGAGTTTCGTTGAAAAAGAATTGAATCCTTCACGTTAAGTAACCAAAAAATGTTGTAATAAAATGATTTTTTTCGTTTTTTTTAACTGCAGCTGTTAAAATATAAATGTTATTTGCTGAAATTTATTGAACGTAATACTTTTTATTTGTTAGTATACGCTTTAAAACAAGAAAGAAAACGTTTTACAGCTTTTGGTATATAGCATTTCTTTAGGTATCTGCTAGTTTTGAACTACGGTTTAATTCAGAAAGTAGCAAAAATATCTCTCTACATATATTTAAAAATTTTTAGCGACGGTTAAAATGTGCTACTAGAAACAAAACAGATTAAATGTCAAGTTTACTACAATCGAGTTTCGTTGAAAAA
>NW_014570658.1:0-1182 GCF_001313835.1 Polistes canadensis
AAAACAGATTAAATGTCAGGTTTACTACAATCGATTTTCGTTAAAATGAATTCAGTTCTTTACGTAAAGTAACCAAAAAATGTTGTAATAAAATGATTTCTTTCTTTTTTTTGACTGCAGTTGTTCAAATATAAATTTTATTTGCTTGATTTTATTGAACGAAACACTTTTTATTTTTTAGTATACGCTTTAAAACGTGAGAGGTAACGTTTTACAGCTTTTTTTATATAGCATTTCTTAATGTATCTAATAGTTTTGAACTACGTTTTAATTTAGAAAGTAGCAAAAATTTCATTTTAAGTATATTGAAACATTTTTAGCGACGGTTAAAATGTGCTACAAGAAACAAATCAGATTAAATGTCATGTTTACTATAATCGAGTTTCGTTAAAAAATGAATTCTTCACATAAAGTAACTTAAAAATGTTGTAATAGAAAAATTTTTTCCCTTTTTTTAGACTGCCGTTGTTGAAATATAATTGTTATGTGCTGAATTTTATTGGACGTAACACTTTTTATTTGTTTGTATTAGCTTTAAACCTGGAAAGAAAACGTTTTACAGCTTTTTTTATATAGCATTTCTGAATGTATCAAATAGTTTTAAACTACGGTTTAATTCAGAAAGTAGCAAAAATTTGTTCTAAATATATTTAAACATTTTTAGCGACGGTTAAAATTTGCTACTAGAAACAAAAAAGAACAGATTTCAGGCTTATTTTAATCGATTTTCGTTGAAAAAGAATTAAGTTCTTCACGTAAAGTACCAAAAAATGTTGTAATAAAATGATTTCTTTCTTTTTTTAGACTACAGTTCTTAAATATAAATTTTATTTGCTTGATTTTATTAAAAGTAACCTTTTTTATTTGTTTGAATAGGCTTTAAAACTTGAAAGGAAACGTTTTACAGCTTTTTTTATAGCATTTCTTTATGTATCTGATAGTTTTTAACTGCGGTTTAATTCAGAAAGTAGCAAAAATTTCTTCCTAAATATATATTAAACATTTTTAGGGACAAGTAAAATGTGCTACTAGAATCAAAACAGATTAAATGTCAATTTTATTACAATCGTTTTTCGTCGAAAGAGAATTGAATTCTTCACGTAAAGTAACCAAAAAATTTTGTAATAAAATGATTTCTTTTTTTTTTAGACTGCAGTTGTTTAAATGTAAATTTTATTTGCT
>NW_014570658.1:5453-6549 GCF_001313835.1 Polistes canadensis
TAAATATATTTAAACATTTTTAGCGACGGTTAAAAATTGCTACTAGAAACAATCCAGAATTGATGTCAGGTTTATTACAATCGATTTTCGTTGAAATTAATTGAGTTCTCCACGTAAAGTAACCAAAAAGTGTTGTAATAAAATGATTTCTTTTTTTTTTTAGACTGTAGTTGTTTAAATATAAATTATATTTTTGCTTGATTTTATTGAAAGTAACACTTTTTATTTGTTAGTATACGCTTTAAAACTTGAAAGAAAACGTTTTACAGCTTTTTTTATACAGCACTTTTATATGTATTTGCTAATTTTGAACTACGGTTGATTTCAGAAAGTCGCAAAAATTTCTTTCTGAATATATTTAAACATTTTTAGCGACGGTTAGAATGTGCTACTAGAAACAATTCAGAATGGATGTCAGGTTTATTACAATCGATTTACGTGGAAATGAATTGAGTTCTTTACGTAAAGTAAGCAAAAAAGGTTGTAATAAAATGATTTCTTCATTTTTTTAGACTGCAAATGTGTAAATATAAATTTTATTTGTTCGGTTTTATTGAAAGTAACACTTTTTATTTGTTAGTATACGCTTTAAAACGTGAATGAAAACGTTTTACAGCTTTTTTTATATAGCATTACTTTAGGTATCTGCTAGTTTTGAACTACGGTTTAATTCAGGAAGTAGAAAAAATTTCTTTTTAAATATATTAAAACATTTTAAGCGACAGTTAAAATGTGCTACTAGGAACAAAACAGATTAAATGTCAGGTTTACTATAATCGTTTTTCGTTGAAAGAGAATTGAATTCTTCACGTAAAGTAACCAAAAAATGTTGTAATAAAATGATTTCTTCCTTTTTTTAGACTGCAGTTGTTTAAATATAAATTGTTTTTGTTTGATTTTATTGAAAGTAACACTTTTTATTTGTTAGTATACGCTTTAAAACATGAAAGAAAGCGTTTTACAGCTTTTTTTATATAGCATTACTTTAGGCATCTGCTAGTTTTGAACTACAGTTTTATTCAGAAAGTAGCAAAAATTTATTTTTAAATATATTTAAACATTTTTAGCGACAGTTACAATGTGCTACTAGAAACAA
>NW_014570658.1:10323-12643 GCF_001313835.1 Polistes canadensis
GTTAGTATACGCTTTAAAACTTGAAAGAAAACGTTTTACAGATTTTTTTATATAGCATTTCTTTATGTATCTGATAGTTTTGAACTACGGTTTAATTCAAAAAGTAGCAAAAATTTCTTTCAAAATATACTTAAACATGGTTAGCGACGGTTAAGATGTGCTACTTGAAACAAAACAGAACAAATGTCAGGTTTACTACAATCGTGTTTCGTTGAAATGAAGTGAGTTCTTCACTTAAAGTAACCAAAAAATCTTTTATTAGAAAGATTTTTTCCCTTCTTTTAGACTGCTGTTGTTGAAATATAATTGTTATTTGCTAAATTTTATTAAACGTCACACTTTTTATTTGTAAGTATACGCTTTAAAACTTGAAAGAAAACGTTTCACAGCTTTTTTATATAGCATTACTTTAGGTATCTGCTAGTTCTGAACTACGGATTAATTTAGAAAGTAGCAAAAATCTCATTTTAAATATATTAAAACATTTTTAGCGACAGTTAAAATGTGCTACTAGAAACAAGACAGAATGGATGTTAGGTTTACTACAATCGAGTTCCTTGAAAAAAAACTAAATTCTCCACGTTAAGTAAACAAAAAATGTTGTAATAAAAAGATTTTTTCCCTTTTTTTAGAATGCAGTTGTTGAAATATAAATGTTATTTGCTGAATTTTATTGAACCTAACACATTTTCTTTGTTAGTATACGCTTTAAAACTTGAAAAAAAACGTTTCACAGCTTTTGTTATATAGCATTTCTTTATTTATCAGATAGAATTAAACTACGGTTTTATTTAGAAAGTAGCAAAAATTTCATTCCAAGTTTATTGAAACATTTTTAGCGACGGTTTAAATGTTCTACTAGAAACAAAGCAGATTAAATGTCAGGTTTACTACAATCGAGTTTCCTTGAAAAAAAAATGAATTCTTTACGTAAAGTAACTTGAAACTGTTGTAATAGAGAAATTTTTTTTCTTTTTTTTGACTGCAGTTGTTGAAATATAAATGTTATTTGCTAGATTTTATTAAACATAACACTTTTTATTTGTTAGTATACGCTTTAAAACTCGAAAGAAAACGTTTTACAGCTTTTTGTATATAGCATTTCTTTATGTATTTTCTAGTTTTTAACTACGGTTGATTTCAGAAAGGCGCAAAAATTTCTTTCTAAATATATTTAAACATTTTTAGCGACGGTTAAAATGTGCTACTAGAAACAATTTAGAATTGATGTCAAGTTTATTACAATCGATTTTCGTTGAAGATGAATTGAGTTCTTCACGTAATGTAACCAAAAAATGTTGTAATAAAATGATTTCTTCCTTTTTTTAGACTGCAGTTTTCGCAATATAAATTTTATTTGCTTGATATTATTGAAAGTAACACTTTTTATTTGTTTGTATACGCCTTTAAACTTGAAAGAAAACGTTTTACAGCTTTTTTATATAGCATCTCTTTATGTATGTGATAGTTTTGAACAACGGTTTAATTCAAAAAGTAGCAAAAATTTCTTTTTAAATATATTTTTACATTTTTAGCGACGGTTAAAAGTTTCTTCTAGAAACATAACAGAATTGATGTCAGGTTTATTTTAATCGATTTTCGTTGAAAAAGAATTGAGTTCTTCACCTAAAGTAACCAAAAAATGTTGTAATAAAATGATTTTTTTCCTTGTTTTAAACAGCAGTTTTTAAAATATAAATGTTATTTACTGAAATTAATTAGAAATAACATTTTTTATTTGTTAGTATACGCTTAAGAACTTGAAAGAAAATGTTTTACAGTTTTTGTTTTGTAATATTTCTTTAGGTATTTAATAGATTGGAACTACGGTTTAATTCAAAAAGTAGCAAAAATTTCTTTTAAAATATATTAAATCTTTTTTGTGTATGTAAAAATGTGCAAATAGAAACAAGACAGAATAAATGTCAGGTTGACTACAGTCGAGTTTCGTTAGAAAAAAAATAAATTTTTCACGTCAGGTAACCAAAAAATGTGGTAATAATATGAATTTTTTCCTTTTTTTAGACTGCAGTTGTTTATATATAAATTTTATTTGCTTGATTTTATTGAACGTAACACTTTTTATTTGTAAGTATACGCTTTAAAACTAAAAATAGAACGTTTTACAGCTTTTGTTATATAGCATTTCTTTATGTACCTAACAGTTTGGAACTACAGTTTAATTCAGAAAGTAGCAAAATTTTCTTTTAAATTATATTAAAGTTGCGTCTTAGCATTCGAAGTGTACGGACGTTCAGAGTGTTGATCCGCGTGTTTATAACTTTATTGTTTACATTGTACGTATAACGAATAAACTCGT
>NW_014570659.1:0-2526 GCF_001313835.1 Polistes canadensis
CAGGTTTACTACAATCGAGTTTCGACGAAAAAGAATTGAATTCTAAACGTAAAGTAACTAAACAATGTACTAATAATTTGATTTTTTTAATTTTTCTTGACTGCAGTAGTCCAAATATAAATGATGATGGCCTAATTCTTTCGGACTTATCACTATTTATTTGTAAGTATACGCTTTAAAGCTTAAGAAAAAACGTTTTATAGCGTCTGGTAAATAGCACTTTCTTAGATTGTATTAATTTTATAACTACGATTTCATCCACAAAGTAGCAGAAATTTCTTTTTAAATATAATAATACATTTTTAGTTATGGTAAAAATAATATACTGGAAACTAAACAGAATAGATATTTTGTTGACTAATATCGAATTTCTTCAAAATATAATCGATTTCTAAACATAAAGTAACCAAAAAAAGTCGTAAAAAAATGATTTTGTCCCTTTTTTTAGACTGCAGTGGTTAAAATATAAATTTTATTTGCTAGATATTTTTCGAACTGACACTTTTTATTTGTTAGTATACGCTTTAAAACTTGAGAGAAAATGTATTAAAGCTATTGTTCTATAGCATTTCTTTAGATATCTGATAGTTTTTAGTAATAATTATTTTAGAAAGCAGCAAAAACTTTTCTTAGATATATTGACAAAATTTTAGTAAAGGTACAATTTGCTAATAGAGACATTACAGAATGGATGTCAGGTTGACTACAATCGAGTTTCGACTAAAAGGAATTGAATTCTTAACGTAAAGTAACCAGAAAATTTCGTAATRAAATAATTTTTTTYGTTTTTCTTGACTGCAGTAGTCCAAATATAAAAAATGTTTGCAAAATTATTTCGGACTTATCATTTTATTTGTAAGTATACGCTTTAAAGCTTGAAAAAAAACGTCTCATACAGTCTGTTAAATAACACTTTCTTAGATTGTATTTATTTTATAACTACGATTTAATCCAGAAAGTAGCGAAAATTTATTTTTGAATATAATAATACATTTTTGGCAACAGTAAAAATTAACAACTAGAAACTAGAGACAATAGATATTTAGTTGCCTACAATCGAATTTCTTCAAAATTTAATGGAATTTTACACGTGAAGTAACCAAAAAAATTTGTAATAAAATGGTTATTGCTCTTTTTTTGGACTGCTTTGGTTAAAATATAAATTATATTTGCTAGATATTATTCGAACTAACGCTTTTCATGTGTTAGTATACGCTTTAAAACTTGAAAGAAATGGTTTTATAGCTTTTGTTATGTAGCATTTCTTTAGATATCTGATAGTTTTCACTAATAAATAATCTATAAAGCAGCGAAAACTTTTCTTAAATAAATTAAAAAGTTTTGAGCAAAGGTACAATGTGCTATTAGAAACAATACGGAATGGATGTCCGGTTGACTACAATCAAATTACGACGAAAAAAGAATTGAATTCTTCACGTAAAGTAACAAAAAGAAGTAGTAATAAAATGATTATTTTTTGTTTTTGTACTGCAGTTGTTTAAATTTAAATGTTATTTGCTAATCTTTATTAGACTTAACACTTTTCATTTGTTAGTATACGCTTTAAAACTTGATAGAAAATGTTTTATAGCTTTTGTTCTATAGCATTTCTTTAGATATYTKATAGTTRGCACCAGTAATTYATCTAGAAAGCMGCGAAAATTTTTAATAAATATATTRAAAAGTTTTCAGCGACGGTACAATGTGCTTTTAGAAACTATACAGAAAATATTTTTGGTTTACTACAATCGAATTTTGTTGAAATATAATTAAATGCTACACGAAAAGTAACCAAAAAAAGTTGTATAAAGTAAACAAATAAGATTCCGCCGTTTGTTTATTAAATATTAGGTATTTATTCTAGAAGAATGGTAGTTTTAAGGTTATATAAACTACTGTCCATCACTTGGAATGACTTTTTCCCATCTCTTCGGCAACATTCGGATTCCACGTTGAAAGGACTCCTTGTCTTTTAAAGCTATTTACGAATCAACTCAATTTTTGTTATTGCGACGTCCCAGAAGAAGACCGCCAAGGAGCAAGAACAATTTTAGATAATTCTCCGATCCGATACTGATTTTTTTGCTGTCTTCTCGGCAAAGAGAATAAATGCCCTATTTTGGGTCAGCCTGTAGAGCCAGTGCTTTACCAGGGATCTGGGCTAGAAGCGGAACTTAACCCCTTTAATGAGTAAGAGATGACAACTTACCTTGATGTTATTAYTGCTCTATGATTTTACGGAATCCTCGGAGTGCGGCCCCCTGTGCTTATTTCCGAAGCTCCTTAATTCCAATTGTGCTGGTGTTGAATTTTGAAGATAGGTACAACGAATCAGGTGCAAAAGGAGCTTAGTCGTTGGTTTGAAACAATTCCACAAATTTTAGGTAAAATAACAGTATATTCTTAAGTAAACTTTAACAAKWCACAACACAAGGCTATGCACAGTATAACTCACAATACGAACACAGACAATAGCAAATGTAGAACTTTTATAAATGTAAAGATTCAGATACAATTATCGAAAAA
>NW_014570659.1:4111-6712 GCF_001313835.1 Polistes canadensis
AATTATCAAAATGTATCCATTTCTCGAAACCAGTGATGATACAAAGTAAAAAACCCTTTTCTTATGTCTAGCAAGCAGTATTTCACTTAAGCATAATCGGTCTTCAATATCTCTCGGCTGTAATTCGTACGGAACCCAATTTCCTTGTTTATTAATCATTCCTTATGATTTTAAAAGATGTGARATTGCTTGCTGAGTAACTTCTTATGTTACAGCAAGTTCTTTTCGTGTTTGAGATGAATGTTCCTCCAAGATTTCCTCCAATTCTGCATCCTCGTAAATTTTTGACTTCTACTGCGATCTTTGTCTTCTACGTCGAAATCGCCGTTTTTAAACTATTGAAACCACTCACGGCACGTTCTTTTACTCAAAGCAGCCTCTCTATATGCTTCTACGTGCAATCGATGCGCTTTAGCAGCAGATTTCTTTACATTAATAAAGTAAACTAATATTTTCCGCACATGACGCTTACTTAGCTCAAATTTGGACATTTTCAACTAAAAAAAATTATATTTTACTAACGAGAAATAAAAAATATTAATAAGTAATGTGGTTCTTAAACGTCAAACCTAATTTTTAAGCTGGATATGATCTGCGAAATTTAACAGAAAATCTGCGCCGCACTATCTTTATTAAAAAGGCGGAAACTTATTTGGACAGATACTTATAAAAAATTTTTTTTTTGTTTTCATTGACTGCAGTTGTTGTAAAATAAATGCTATATGCTAGATTTTATTGGACTGAACACTTTTCCTTTGTTAGTATACGCTTTAAGAATTGATAGAATGTTTCTTATAGATTTAGGTAAATAGCTCATTTTTAAAAACTTTATAGTTTTTAGCAACGATTTATTCCAGAAAGTAGCAAAAATTTTTTTTTAATGTATTAAAACATTTTTAGCAACTGTAAAAATGAACTACTAGAAACTAAACAGAATGGATGTTTGTTTGACTACAATTTAATTTCTTCAAAATATATTGAAATTTTACACGTGAAGTAACCAAAAAAAGTTGTAATAAAATTATTTTTTTTTTTTGGACTGCAGTTGTTAAAATACAGATTTTATTTGCTAGATTTTATTGGACTGAACACTTTTAATTTGTTAGTATACGCTTTAAAACTTGATACAAAATTTCTTATAGCGTCTGTTAAATAGCACTTTTTTAGATTGTATTTATTTTAAACCTACGATTTAATCCAGAAAGAAGCGGAAATTTTTTTATAAATATAATAATACCTTTTTTGCAACTGTAAAAATGAACTACTAGAAACTAAAGAGAATAGATTTTTAATTTCCTACAATCGAGTTTTGTTGAAAAAGAATTTAATTCTTTACATAAAGTAACAAAAAAAAATGTAATAAAATGATTTTTTCTGTTTTTTTGGACTGCAGTTGTAAAAATATAAATGTTATTTGCTAGATGTTATTGGACCTAACCCTTTAAATTTGTTAGTATACGCTTTAAAACTTGAAACAAAATGTTTTATAGCTTTTGTTCTACAGCATTTCTATAGATATTTATAGTATTTACTTATAATTATTCTAGAAAGCAGCGACAGCTTTTCTTAAATATATTAAAAAGCTTTTAGCGAAGGTACAATGTGCTATTAGAAACATTACAGAATGGATGTTAGGTTGACTGCAATCGAATTTTGACGAAAAAGAATTGAATTCTAAACGTAAAGTAATTAAAAAATGTGGTAACAAAATGATTTTTGCCCTTTTTCTTGACTGCAGTAGTCCAAATATAAATGATGTTTGCATAATTCTTTCGGACTTAACACTAATTATTTGTAAGTATACGCTTTAAAACTTGTAGGAAAACGTTTCATAGCGTCTGTTAAATAGCACTTTTTTAGATTGTATTTATTTTATAACTACGATATAATCCAGAAAGTAGGGGAAATTTCTTTTTAAATATATTTATAAATTTTTAGCAACGGTAAAAATAAACTACTTGCAACTAAACAGATTGGACGTCAGGTTTACTACAATCGAGTTTTGTTGGAAAAGAATTGAATACTTCACGTAAAGTAACCAAATGAAGTCGTGATAAAATGATTTTTTTCTGCTTTCTTTGACTGCAGTTATTGTAAAATAAATGATATTTGATGTACTTATAAGTTTCTGCCGTTTTTTATTGGAAATTAAGTATCTTTTCCAGAAGAATGGCAATTTTAAGGTTATTTTATATACTGTGCATCACCTTCAATGACTTTTTCTCATCTCTCAGGTAGCATTTGAATCCCACGAAGGAAGAACTCCTTGTATCTTGATGCTATCCTCGAATCAACCCAATTTTTGTTATCTTCATATGATTGGAACTGCAGCTTTGACAGAACATCTTCTATGGACCGAAATAGGTAAAAATCGGACGGTAAAATGTTTGTTGAATACGGCGGGTGAGCCAACACTTCCCAACCAAGTGTATCGAAATACTTTTTCACGGGAACCGCTACATGTGGACGAGCATTGTCATGCAGAACAATAATTTTTTCGTGTCTAGAATAGTATTGAGAGCGTTTTTCTTTCAGAGTTCAGCTCAATCTCATTAATAGTGTTCGATAGAGGGCTCCGGTGATTGTTTTGCTTGGATTAAT
>NW_014570659.1:7692-10704 GCF_001313835.1 Polistes canadensis
TTAATCTAACAAAATTCTATCACTCCACGCTAACAAGACGGCAACGCTCACCATATCTCCTACACTCGGCCATTCTGCAGCGGTATCTGTCCCCAGATACCGTTTCGCTTCACACTCATTTATTCGCATCAATTTCATTCACTCATAGTTATTTACATGTCTGTCATAATAATCACTAATCATAACTCGAATCACTATCACTCAACCCAATGTTTATGCTTTCAACCCACGGTTTCATGTAATCCGCCGGTGTAGAAGTTTGTAAAGGACCCTCCAAATCGCCTACCTTACGCACCACATATCGATCATTACTTAAGGCTTTTATTATCCGATACGGACCCAAATATTTTTATGCTAATGTCAAGCCTGGTACCAATAGCGTTCGCTTGATTGCCACCAAGTCATTCTCATTATATCGTTTTGCTTCCTTACGTCGTTTGTAATATTTTATGATATTTTTTCGTTGCACTTTCTGCAACTGGTCTCGAACAGCATCTCAGAGTTTATACTCCGCTTCGGCTATTGTAGCCTTACCACTCGCGCACTCAGGAAATGATAGTCGGACAATACCACTAGATAACTTTGGCTTCTCTATCTCTTGCTCCTTYGACAGAGGTAAACRTCTTGRTCGYTGATAAACTGGCTCTTCGTCTTTTAGCATCAARCTCATTTTAMCACHAACAATGCGCGCTTTCACCGGATTATWATTACTAATCGATTCTACTACCAATTCTTTATGCTCACTCGACGGAATGTGTGAATGATTCAATTCGGCTTTATCATAGATACAGTCTATCGGTAAAACTTCAACTACCTCTCTGTTGTCCTCTTCGCCTCTCAATTGTTTGCTAATTRAAAGTTTTTYCCTTTTAATATTAATGTCCACCGCATCTAAGAAATCGGTCCCTATCACAATATTATGCTGCATTAATGTATCAGGTACCACTGAAATTTTAATTGTGTATTGTTTACCATCAATTTTAATCCCTGCAAAGAATTCCCCTAATGTTTTGTTGTCCTCCGATCCTATTCCACGAAATTTAATCTTATTCGGTTTCATTCTAGGTGATCCTACTTGAATATACTCTGTAGCTCGCATTAAAGATATATCGCTTCCGGTATCGATTAGCGCGTTAATTCTCCGACCATTTATTATTACTTCTTTACAATATTCACTACGCACAGATCGCGAGATACTACATGAATCTTTGTTAGTATTACTGTTTCTAGGGCAATTAACCGCGATATGACCAAATTCTCTACATTCAAAACACTTCATACCTCTACYATTATGTGGGCATTCCTCGCTAAAATGACACCTCGCACCGCAATTTTTACACCTCAATCAGTTCTCTAATACGCTACCTATCTTTTCTCTAACGCTTACGTCTATGTTGCTTCGACACGTCGTCGTGTTGACCATCTCCGTCTGTTGCGGGCGTCCATGCAATGATATATGCTCGAACGTGTTTAGAAGAGATTCCTTTCTTTTATGACCATGCACCCTTGCTTGATCTCGTAGCAATTGATCTGGTATTCCAGCGATGTTGAATTCGATCATTTCTTCATCGTCAATCTCTATCCGGTTCGCCAATATGATCTTCTCATGGAAATAATCGCTAAAAGACTCGTCACGCTTCCAAACACGTTCCTGGATCCTCGTTTGCAAGGTCATCTTGCTGATTCGCTGATGGAACATTTTTCGCAAATCCACTAAAAGTTCATCCACTGTGAGAGACAGGTATTCTCGCCGCGATCTAAACCACTCTAACGCTCGTCCCTTCAAACGCTGTACGATCATCACTTTTGCCTGGTCTTCGGTCAAATGATACATGTCACGCAGGTAGTTTACGTGATCTTCCCATATTGTAAACTCATCTGCCTCCCCTTCAAAATATCCAATCAATTCAATAACAGCTTTTAACGATAATTTACTTCTCTCAGTTTGTGCAGGTGACCGGTTTGTCTCTACTAACCTGTAAAATTGACTCATAGCAGGACGTTGTGTCCTTCGCAGGATCTCTATTTCCTTTCGCACTAATTCCACTTCTTGTTCTGCTATCTCCTTCTCTTTTCGAAAGATTTCCATCTCTCGTCCTAAAAGCGAAAGCTCATCCATACTTCCACTTGCCGCGGCTATAGTTACGTTCCGCGTTTCTTCGACATCCCTCCTCGCAATACTGTATCCTATCACCTAATTTTCCGATGGATCATCTTTCATAAGGCGAGCTATCAACTCGCTTTTAACACCAGTCGTGGCAAGTCCCAAAGCTGCTTACTTCTCCTTCAATTCTGATACTAAAAATTCTGAAGGCGCTTTACGTAAGACACTCATGAATTATTTTTTCTCTTTTATTCTGTTTTAATTACACGACTCTCTGTTACGCTGTTTAACGCTAATTCTACACTATCGCMAAAATTCACACCAATTCACTATCACAAAAGTTCACACCAATTCGCTATGGCAGTACTCGTTGTTTTTTTTCCGCAATCCTACACTTCGCCCGCTGCAGCTCCTCAATCCCGGACGAGCCCTAAATTTTTTAGGATTTTTGATTAGAAAACAGTTTAATTACCACTTTTTATGATTAATACAAATGCAGATCCTCTCTCTTACAACGCTCAATACTAACTAAATATCATAAAATTTCGTACGTTGTCCCCGGTTACTTAATCTAACAAAATCCTATTACTCCACGCTAACAAGACGGCAACGCTCATCATATCTCCTACAATAATATTAATAAGTTATGTGGTTCCTAAACATCGAAACTAATTTTTAAGCTAGATACCATCTGCGAAAGTTAACAGAAACTCTGCGCCGTGCTGTCTACATTAAAACGGCGGAAACTTATTTGTAAATCTATCAATAAAATAATTATTTTCTGTTTTCTTCGACTGCAGTTGTTGTAAAATAAATGATATATGCTAGATTTTATTGGACTGAACAATTTTTAATTGTTAGTATACTCTTTAAAACGTAATAGAAAATTTTTTATAGCTTTAAATATA
>NW_014570660.1:0-1206 GCF_001313835.1 Polistes canadensis
TATATTTTAATACGCGATGTTTTCTTTACATATTGTGTAATTTGCACTTTTATCTAGTGGGTGCTCTCATGAACGACCATCGATATTTGTTTTTTTGTAGCATATGGAAATTAGAATGGTACGGATCGATTGTCGTTCATGTGGGTGTCTACCTTACCTACCAATAGGGTCTGCAAGCAGGTCTGTCGATAAGTGCAAGTCTGTAATACCGACTTCGTGCTTTTACACTACCGACACTTGTTATTAACATTTGGTTGATATAACGATTGCTATTTTTATTTATCTTTAATTAAATGGTTGCTGCAAATAACATTGTTATATATTTTGTTGTTCTTTTTAATTGGGAATAAATTTTAACGGTTATTGTTATTTCATGGGGCAAATAGTTAATAACAATAACATAAAGTAATAATGTTAGCTTGAACATATAATTCCCACAGTCGTAATAAGGCACACGTGCAATGAAAGGAAATCTCTCGGCTCAAGTATGGAGCACACGTGCAGTTCCGAAAATTTCTGCCTGATAGTAACCTAATACTTTGGTCGCTACCGGGAATTAGTGCAAGATAGTAAATGATATTTTTTCGAGGCGAATTCCGTTCCCAGCTGACGACGGCAGTTTGGAGCTTGATTGTAACTAATATTTATTCACACGTGCAGACCTAAAAGATCAGCGGATTCCTTTCCCACGGGTTGGTAAGGGTCGGTATTGGAGGAAGCTTTTAGCGCGAGTGGGGGTACCTCCCACTCAACCGTACGGGACTCGACATGCGGAGCTTAGAGACTCTTTGCCGTCAGTCTACCGTCAACCATTATACTTAAAATACAGACTTTGATTAGTTCGCTTCTTAAATTAGTCTATTGCGTGAACCTTAGTAATTTGACGTTTTTTACAATTTAACATCTATTACTAAGTTTGATACGTTTGTAAACGAGTTTTTCGATAATTGTTTCTTAATCTTCACATTTATAAAGTTCTACATTTGCTATTGTCTGTGTTTGTATTGTGAGTTATACTGTGCATAACCTTGTGTTGTTATTGTTAAATTTACTTAAGAATATACTTTCATTTTACCTAAAATTTTTGGAATTGTAGCGAACTAACAACTAAGCTCCTTTTGCGCCTGATTCCTTGTACCTACCTTTAAAATTTAACACCAGCACAATTTTAATTACGGAGCTCTAGAAATCAGCACAGGGGTGCCG
>NW_014570660.1:4198-5469 GCF_001313835.1 Polistes canadensis
GACGTCTGAATTGCTGAGAGACGGAATTATTGGGCCATCTCTCTCACCGTACAATTCTCCAATATGGATTGTACCTAAAAAGGCGGATTCCAAGGGAAATCCCAAATAGCGGATGGTGATCGATTATCGGAATTTAAATGAAAAAACAGTAGGAGACGCTTATCCTATACGTAACATAACCGAAATATTAGACCAACTCGGCGCGGCAAGATATTTTTCGACATTTGATTTGAAATCCGGATTTCACCAAATTAAAATGCCTCCTGATGACCGAGAAAAGACAGCGTTCTCGACCCCGTACGGTCATTTTGAATTTAGTAGAATGCCATTCAGCTTAAAAAACGCTCCAGCAACTTTTCAACGGTTGACGGATCATGTCTTGACCGGTTAACAGGGCGGGGAAATGTTTGTTTACTTGGATGATGTCGTTCTTTACGCAAGGTCACTTAGCGAGCATVAAGCAAAATTTGATAAGCTCGCGTTAAGACACCGTAATGCCAATTTGAGGTTACAACCTGATAAATGCGAATTTTTAAGGCGGGAGGTAATCTATTTGGGACACATCATCGGAGAGAACAGTGTTAAACCTGACCCAAAAAAATTAGACGCTGTCAGAGAATTTCCGCGACCGAAAAATGCTAAATCTGTTCGACAGTTTTTGGGACATGCCGGATATTATAGAAGGTTTATTCATGCCTTTTCTAAGGTTGCTAAACCATTGACAGATTTATTAAAAAAGGATGTTTTATTTCGCTGGGATAGTACCCAAGAAAATGCATTTGGCTCGTTAAGGGACTCATTGTGCAGGTAACCGATACTACAGTTTCCAAATTTTAACTTGCATTTTAACGTGACAACGGATGCATCCGGCTATGCAATTGGTGCCGTCTTGAGTAAAGGTCCTGTCGGAAAGGATCTGCCTGTCTCATACTGCTCGCAAATTTTGAATAAAGCAGAAATAAACTACTCTACAATTAAAAGAGAACTTCTGGCAGTAGTATATGCGACAAGTTATTTCAGGCCTTATTTATACGGGCGGGAGTTTACTCTGATAACTGATCACAAACCGCTAGTTTGGCTTAAGTAAATTAAAGATCCGACTTTGAGACTCGTAAAATGAATTTTGAAGTTAGCTGACTATTCGTTCAAAATTGTGTATAAGCCCGGAATTGCTAATGCTAACGCAGATGCCTTATCCCGAAATCCAGTGGAGACGAGGAGCGTACTCCCTGTATATGCGGACGATTCGGACGACAGCCCTATTATGTTCA
>NW_014570660.1:6994-9653 GCF_001313835.1 Polistes canadensis
TTCGAACTTTGCTGCATCATCATCGGTTACGTCACCATAGCTTCCGCATTGTTGGGTTACGATTGCGGCGGAACAGCTGCGAATATAACATCTGTGTCGCTGCTGGAGACGGGGGACTGCAATCTCCCCACCACGACACCTAATCAGACGAAGACGTACATACAGCTGTTGCAGCTGACTGACTACGATACAACACCGGTATACCAGTGTCCGATTGAAGTTGACCGTGTCATTTATTACTGCGGCATGAGCTCGCATATATAAGCTGTTCATAACGGGCGCCGCGTATATCTAATGGACGTGTCTGCCGACGTTTGCAAATCGATTATTAGTACCGGTACACTTTCTTTAAATTCGTTCACTCAATTAACGGGTCTTCGGGTAAATACGACCGATTTTCGGAGTGTTACATTAGCAGGCTCCATAGCCCATGACGGTAAGTGCCTCGGCACACAATACGCATATACCGACGGAACATGGGACGGTGGGGTAGTGCAAAGTGTAGTACGAACAAATATAAGAACATATACGGGAACAGTAAGAGTGAAGGATAATGTGATCTCACTACGGGGAAATGTTCGGTGCACCTTTGCGGAGGGAACATGCCTCACGGACGAADACGGGAGTGCATTTTGGACAATAGTTCCTAAATCGGCGTGCAACTTCGAACAATACACAGCCTTATACGAGGGTACGGCAACAAAAATAGTTTCGCCTGTTACCGTTTCACTGCTGTCAACAATGTATACAGTGACAAAGGGGGATACGACTTTTGCATTAATGGGCCAGGAAGAACACCATCTYTGTGGGTATAGTTTGATCACGACAGAACATCCGAGGCTGTTCATTTTAGAAACAAAGCGGGAAAGAACGTTCACATCGAAGGCGAATATAACACCTAACAATATGGATTTGTTCGCCTACGTAAACTCGAAATTTGTGTATGTTGAAAGGCATCATCGTGGCCAGTTGGAGGCTCTATACCACAGTGTACTACAACAAAGATGTAATCTGGAACAGCAAGTAATCAGAAATGCGTTGGCCTTGGCCGCGATCCTTCCTGATGTCTTTGCGTATACGGTAATGAAAAAACCGGGATACATGGCAGTGATAGGCGGTGAAGTTGAACATATTATCAAATGCACACCGGTTTCTGTAAGAATTAGGCACGCGGGAGAATGTTATCGTGAACTCCCAGTGACATATCAGAACACCAGCATGTTCCTAAGGCCAAAATCCAGAATTTTGGTGGGTAAGGGCACCGAGGAATCCTGCAGCGCACTACTACCACAAGAATATCTGGTGGAAGGTGTTTGGTACCAGTTGCTACCAAAGCCAACTTACGTGAAGGATCCGCAAGTTTTGGAACCAGACACGGAGGTGTTGTGGAAATATACCGACGCGGGGTCCTTGGCAACTAGTGGTATTTACACACAGGCGGATCTAGACAATCTTAGGGACCACGCAATGTTCCCTATAAAACAGCCCTCTATATTGAACAATATTGCCAGGTGGCAACCGGTCAAAAAGTGCAAACGGAAACATTAAATTTTATGAACTTTGTGAGTAAGAACGAATTTAACATATTTGCGGAAAGTGTAACCTCGAAAGTGTGGAACGGACTTTTATAATTCGGGTCAGTCAGTGCGGCAATACTAGGAGTAATGTTTATATTTAAAATAATAAAATTGGTCGTTGATTCCATCTTGTGTGGTTACGCCCTGCACACGGTATATGGTTGGAGCATCCATCTATTTGGTGCTATTTTGGGCTCAATAACGGGCCTACTTCTCCAGTTARGGAACAGTAAGGATCGCCGGGCTGCATCAACCTAAACCGGGCTCCGTCAAATCACCACAGAGCAGTCCGAAACAGTGGACGGTTTAACCGGTGGCAATCAACCAACTACGGCTACAGGCAGCTCGCAAACCGAGGGATCACCCAGTAAGCAATTGCGGCTTTATGTGGACGACGAAATCCTTCGGAAATTTAAAATGAAATTAGAAATGAAATTCTAGAGGAATTAGAATTCTAGGAAATTAGAAAATGAATTCCTACGTGCCTCTCTTAAAAGGGGGAGGTGTCACGTCATAGTGACAACTAATTTCAAAAATTCAAGTATTTATAATAAATCTGAATTTTGTCACAATTCTATATATTTAACGTTAATATTTGCATTTTCTTCATTAACAAATTTGTATCTATATTGTTTTTTATCCTAATATTTTAGTACGCGATGTTTTCTTTACATATTGTGTAATTTGCACTTTTATCTAGTGAGTGCTCTCATGAACGACCATCGATATTTGTATTTTTGTAGCATATGGAAATTAGAATGGTACGGATCGATTGTCGTTCATGTAGGAGCCTACCTTACCTACCAATAGGGTCAGTAAGCAGGTCTGTCGATAAGTTCAAGTCTGTAATACCGACTTCGTGCTCCTACACTACCGACACTTGTTATTAACATTTGGTTGATATAAACAATTGCTATTTGCATTTATCTTTAATTAAATGGTTGCTGCAAATAACATTGTTATATATTTTGTTGTTTTTTTTAATTGGGAATAAATTCTAACGGTTATTGTTATTTAATGGGGCAAATAGTTAATAACAATTACATAAAGTAATAATGTTAGCTGGAACATAAAATTCCCAC
>NW_014570661.1:0-2301 GCF_001313835.1 Polistes canadensis
ACCATCCTTTAAGTCAAAAAATTGGAACTATAAAAGGTTTACTATATAGAGCTTTAACATTAACATTCTTCTTTCACATAGAAAATAAGGAAAAAATAGAGACCCTTTTAAAGAATAATAACTATCCCAAGAGTCTCATAAACATGGTATTTAATGAATTTAAAATTTACAAAGATTGTGTAAAAAAACCGAATCTGCAAGATAAAAAATACATTAAGTTCCTATATATTAAACCTTTAGTAAGTAAAATAAATAAATGTTTTAAAAACACTAATATTAAACTGGTTTTTATAATCTAACAAAAATAGACTCTATTTACACTAAATTAAAAGATAAGGTTTATAAATTTGACCAGTCGAACTTAGTGTATAAAATACTATATGAATGTGATGAAAGCTACATTGGACAAACGAAACAGAAACTTAAAAAGAGATAAGACCAACATAAAAATGACTGTAAGCCTATAAATGTGAATAAAACTAATACCACAGCGTTAGCTGAACATCATTTCACAACAGGACATGATTTTAAATTTGACACAGCAACTATCTTAGACTTAGAAGATAATTGGTACAAAAGGAATATCAACGAAATGTATCATATATCGAATAATAACACGGTGAATTTTAGAACAGACACAAGCAATTTAAATGACATCTATAACGAAATTTTTAAATTTTAACGATAATAAATAATAGAGGACGCCTTACACTGAAGATATCTAGGCTAACAATCACTAGTCTAGATTGAAACAGTTTTGTTGAGGACTTTGAATAATAACGATCGAATTACCGAAGTTTAGATTTGTTGTGTTTGAAATATTAACAAAAAGAAAAATGTATGTCGAATTAAAGAAAAAAGACGCTAAACTTTAAAGATTAAGGTAATATGTAGAAAAATTATATTGTATGAACCTCATGTATTGTAATAAGAATTTATAATTATATAAAATTTCCAGTTGCTGAAGAAGTCCTAATAAACGGACGAAACGTCCAACTTAGTTAAATTAAGTTCTACTTCTTTTTATGTCCTAGTTTTCTATAAACCTATATCATCAAAAAATTCTGAATAATATTTGAAAGCGTTTGAAGAATATAAACGCAAAGAGAATCGAATCGACATGGCGGACGAAAGCGAATCCGAAAACAAAGGATTTCTATTACAAGTATTTGATGGGACTCATAACGAAAAATGGAAGTATAAATTAAAATTATTCTTGGAACTGAAAGAATGCAATGAAGTTATTGAACTTAATGAAAGGCCACCAACGATCACAGAAGCCGTATGGAAGAAAAAAGAAATAAAAGCAAAGAATTATATTGTGAACAGTGTAACAAATAAACAACTAGAATAAATTATTTCTGAAAGAAGTGCCAAAGAGATGATTGATAAATTAGATGGAAACTTCTTAGTAAAAAGTAGTGCAGTGAAATTATTATGTAAGAGAAAACTACTTGATTTGAAAATGGATGAAAATAAGAATCCAACAAATTTTTATAACAATTTTGAAAAACTACTAAACGAACTTAAAAATGCTGGAGAAAAGGTAAGAAACGAAGATAAGTTGAATTATTTTTTGTTAACACTACCGGGAAGCTAGTCGTATATAGTTAATATTGTAGATGCGTTACCAGAAAAAGAAAAAACAGAGGAATTTGTTAAATCGAAATTAGAATTAGAATTTAGGAAAAGACAAAATGAGAATCAAAATCCTAGAAGCAGTTACGAAAATTCAAATGTATTCAAAGCTGAAAAAGGAAAAGATAGAACGTGCTATAGATGCGGAAGGCAAGGTCATTTCCAATATCAGTGTACGAATCAGTACAGTGATAGAAATTCGTGAAAAGGTACACGAGGAGGACAGCAAACGCGGGGAAATGTACGATGGCAAATACATGAACAACAACGAAACGGCAACTTTCAAAACAGAGGCAGATGCAACCGAGGACGAGGTAATCAACAACGACAAGATCGCTTTGAACCCAAGGTCTTTACATCATTAGTAGAGGTTAGCGATAATAACAGCATTAAAATAAACATTTGTGAAAATAAGCTAGAATGGATTTTAGATAGTGGATGTTCCGACCATATAATAAATAATGATAAATACTTCGTAAAATCAGAAACTTTAGAAAACCCAATTAATGTAAAAGTAGGAGATGGTAGTACACTTAAAGCAACTATTGTAGGCGATGTTAAAGCTAAATTTGTAACAAATTTTAATGAAACTGAAATCAAATTAACAAATGTATTCTTTGTCAAAGAAATGGATAGGAATTTAATGAGTTTCGGAAAAGTCGC
>NW_014570661.1:4226-9901 GCF_001313835.1 Polistes canadensis
GGTATAATTGATGTAATTAAAATTGATACAGATAAAAATCCTGCTGATATTTTCACTAAAGCATTAGGACGAATTAAATTTGAAAAATTTAGAAAAGAATTACAATTAGAATAGGACTAAGTAATTGAGAATTATAAAATTTATGGCAATATAAATGTAAGGAGGCGTGCTCAGATGTGTACATTGTCTATTGCAAGGGTAAATGTATGTGCTGTAGCGCAAGAGCATGTGTTGGTGTGCTACTGTTCGTGAGAGAGACGCACACATGTAAGTCTCCCCACTCTAGTCCATGTAAGATTAGTATATAAGGGACAGCGATTAGCTGTATAGGGCTCTCTGTTAGAAGAATTACATAGTTAAAGTAAAAGTAATAGCACGTAGCACGGAAGAACTTGTAATACATAAAATATATAGATTTATTAAACTTTTACCACCCATATTATAAGATATTTTTCCTCATTAATTTAACAGTCTTATCAGCTGTTACGTCGAGGTCACAGTCTTCGTTATCCGTCATCGAGCGTCTGACATTGAACTGAATTGGACTGTCATCCGAATTGTCTGTATATACAGGGAATACGCTTTTCGTCTCCGTCGGATTTCGGGATAAGGCATCTACATTAGCATTTGCAATGCCAGGTTTATATATGATTTTAAAAGAATAATTAGCTAATTTGAGATTCCATTTTACGAGTCACAAAGTTGGATCTTTAATTGACTTCAGCCAAACTAACGGTTTGTGATCGGTTATCGAAATAGACCTTCGGCCGTACAAATAAGGCCTAAAATAATTCGTCGCATACACTATTGTCAAAAGTTCTCTCTTAATCGTAAAGTAATTCATTTCCACTTTATTCAAAATTCGTGAGCAATACGAGACAGGTAGATCCTTCCCGACAGGACCCTGACTCAAGACGGCGCCAATTGCATAGCCAGATGCGTCTGTTGTTACCTTAAAGGGCAAGGCAAAGTCTGGGTACTGCAAAATTGGTTCTTTGAACAAGACATCACGTTACGAGCAAAATGCATTTTCTTGGGTACTTCCCCAGCAAAATAAGGCATTCCTTTTTAATAGATGTGTTAACGGGTTTGCAACTCTTGAGAAAGCAGAAATAAGTCTTCTGTAATATCCGGCAAGTCCTAAAAATTAGCGAACTGATTTAGCATTATTCGGGTGCGGAAAATTCCTTGACAGCTTCTAATTTCCTTGGGTTCGGTTTCACACCGTTTTCCTTAACCCTTTCGCTACTACGGGCGACTATAGTCGCTCTCTATATGATGCCGCTGAGATACTACGAGCGACTATAGTCGCTCCCGCTAAAGATGTCGCGTAATTGTATATATTATATGATAAGCGCCTGCGGTTGCTATGCACAGAGTATCTCACTCTGGACATGCCGCGTGAGTCTTTCGTTTTGCATCATTTGTTTTTTACGGGCTTCAATAATAAACCAAAAACCAAATGCCGTGTTTTGAAAAATATCACACGCAGTATCATTATTAAAATCAATTCTAATCATACGCTTATATAATGTTGTATACTATTATTATATTGTATAATATCATTTGATCTCAGTAATTAAAAGTGTGCATGTTAATAAATTATAAATACTCTATAAATACTCTGTTTTGAAAAAAGCTTTTTCGTCAAAAGCACCAGCCAAGAACGCAGGTTACAATAAGGCGTTGATCCGCTCCCTAGCGAACGGGTTAATGATGTGTCCCAAATAATTTACTTCTTGTCTTAAGATTTCGCACTTATCGGGTTGTAATTTCAAATTTACTTTACAAAGTCTTTGCGCGAGTTTATCAAATTTTGCCTCATGCTCGCTAAGTGACCTTGCATAAAGAACAACATCATCCAAATACACAAATATTTCCTTGCTCTATAAACCGGTCAAGAAATGATCCAATAACCTTTGGATGGTTGCTGGAGCGTTTTTCAAGCCAAATGGGATTCTACTAAATTCGAAATGACCGTACAGTGGTGCTTTCCAAAGGTTAATCAGGCAAATGGAAGATGTCGACGTTTGCTGCTATTCATTTTGAGACAGACTTTGCTTCTTCCGTATTCAGGTGTTCAAGACGGTTGAGGGATTTAACGGATTCCGCTCGAAAGGGTATTAAGGATACTGCAGATTTTGGAGCCTCCTTTTTTGGTGTTATATTTGCGGAGGTGGATGCAAAAATTGTGTGTAACATATGCAGGTATTCGGATGAATCGGAATTATGATCTGCAGGTATAGGATTAGAGGTATTGGATGCTGAATTCGGAAGAGTATTAATACTATAATTTAATAATTCTAATTTCGGAATTGCTAATGAAACGGATTCCGAACTGTGTTTATTATTTTAAAATATGCTTTTCCGTTTTCATTTTTAACCAGGGCCTCACCAGCGTAGACTCCAGGTTGAAGTCGTAATCGATGGATATACCCCTCTTTGGCTTCGGTGTTCGCGATGTAGCAATAGCAAATCTATGATGTTCGTGACGGAACGCAAATACTTTCGTCAATGGCCAACGGAATTGTCTTGTTGCGAAATTTGAGACATCCGTTAGTATAATCAATGGTAGCAGACTTCGATTGTAGGAACTCGGTTCCCAAAATACCATTTGATTGTATAGGAAAATTTTCTTCGACCAAGTAAAATGTTATGTCTTCTTCAAATATGCGAATTTTGGCAGTTCCAAGGGTGGTATGCCTGTCTGGAGAAATACCTGTTAACTGTACTGTCTCCGTAGCGTTTGTCTTAGTCGTTGTACGTAATACGTTAGTCTTAATCAAATTTATTTCCGCACCATAGTCAATCATCAATGTCACGATACCAGTCAGCTGTTGAGAGGTACCCGCGACGGTGGGAGCTTTATTAAACGGTTCAAATTTTATTTGCCTGATCGCGACGGTCCCGGTGTTTTTTGCGAAGTTCGAGGACACGGTTTGGGAGAAGGAGAATGGCGTGCATCCGCTGCCAGACCCTTTTCGTCATTTCCTTGATTACGGTTCTTTCGTTTTTCATTATTAAATTTTAATTTTTGACTTTCGTGTTTCCAATGTCCCATATTTTTGCAATAATAACAATGATGATTTCGACGTTCCCCTGATTTTAGAGGCGATTTTGGCGAATCTGGCGAATTTCTACCAGATGAATTTAAATTAATATGCTTATTCTTTCGCCAGCAAATGACCCTGCTTACTGCAGTGTCTGCAAACGGTTATATCTTTAATTGGCCTTATATTTGCAACGCGGCTTTTAAAAGTCGGAGAAGCATTTCTCCTTGCGTCATCTTGAATTTGTTTATTTATTCGAAGTAAACAAATTAGGGTTGAACTAAAATCAGTGTACCGCTCAAATTGCAACGCAGTACGATAGTCAGATGGGAGCCCGCGAATGAAGGCATCAAGGCTTTCTTCCTCTATCTTACGTTCTTCCGATCGTTTCAGACGCCCCACCAGTTTCGATTTTTTGTCAATTATCGATTGCGTCAATTCGCGAACGCGGCTAAAGTAGTCAAAGACGTGTTTCCCCGACTTTCTAAGTTCAGTTGCTACTTGGCCGCGATAGTAATTGAGCTAGGTTGTGGCAGAAATGTTTCTTTTAGCCTCTCTATGAGCTGCTTTAATTTAGTTATTTTCAAATTTTTGATGACGACGTATGCTTGTCCGCTCAATTAAGAAATAAGCAGTCTCATAAGCGAAGTTTCTGTCTCATGAGTATAATTCGTAGGTAACGAATCAAAAGCCCTTTTACATGCCCTTGCAAATTGAGAAACTGAAATATTATGACACTCAAATTTCAATTACGCCTCTGTAATTTCACGAAGTTTGATTGAAGCGTACGTAGTACGCTGTAGTGTTGAGGGCAAATGAGGTACAGCAACTGTCCCTCTCAAATATTCTAATTCACGCTTTAAGCGCTCATTTTCTGCTTTTAAATCGTTAGTATTTTCTAATAGAGTAAAAGATGTTTAGCGCGTTTGTACAGGCGGCGGAGAGCTGCTTAGCAACAAATTAGGAGTTCTGGAAATAGTAATGAATGAGTCTACCGGAGTTCGTGTACGTTCAAATCCCCGAAAACCGCCAAAATCTTCATCTGCGGACCTGCGAATTTCGTCTTCCCTTAGCTGTAGTCTACGCTCTCTATGTGGTAACTTTTATTTCCGTAAGTCTACTTCGCTTTCTCTCTTGTCAACTTCCTTCTGCTTTTTGTATGTGTCCAGCTGTTTTTACTCAGCTGATCTTGAAATAAAATGATTTTATCCATTTTTCTTCGTATTATTAATACTCTTTCTGCAACCTCATCCTCGTATCCCCCTATCGGCTCGTAAGCGACAGGAAAATCGGACCTAACGCGTGTACGCTCTGTTGACATTTTTAATTTTATAAATAAACTTTATAGTTTTGCGAACAATTACCACGATACTACTCTAACGATTTAAGCTAAGCAAGGTAAACACCCTTGATTGACTAAAGTAAACTATTAACTAAACTAAAGTAAAGATTGAGAACTTATTTGCAAATTTTAGCAAGGTTCGACATAAGAAGTTAAAAGCAATTATTCAAAATAAAGTGGTAGACTTAGTTTTTGACTCGAACTATTCAAAATTTGGCGGTGGACTATTTGCGGGGATGATCGCAATTTCCCACGCAGAGTTCCATTCGGAAGGATGGGAGTACCTCCTATTTACGCGAAATGCTTCCCCCATTACCAACTTTCGTTCTGCGAAACGCTAATTTCGGAGAAATGTGTTCTGACGATTACTATTATCAAGATCGAATCCTTCGAACTGCACGTATGTCTGCTGCTGAGCTAAAGGAAATTTTTTCCCATGGTAACAACGCACGTGTACAATTCTAATGCGCGCTAAGAATAGTTAAATATAAAAATGACATCTAAATAAAAGGTCAGCAGGAAAGTTGATATTGTGGGAGCGCGAAGTCGTATTACAGACTTACACTTCACAGATTATAAATGCGTATATGTAGCAAAAATTTCCCCAGCAAAATTCGATATCTTTGGTTTAGATTTTAATAGAGCAAAGTTCCTATTTTTTCGTGTTCACGCAATTTTCCGAAATTAGTTGTTACCAGGACGTGACAGTTTAAAAAATCTATATCTTCTGGGTAAGGCATTTAAATGCCGCTTTTCAATTAAATTTTTGACATTTTTTCAATTTACAATAGAAATTACTTATCAGTTTTTAAATAATTAATTTATTAAACTTCCAAGCACATAAATTGTAAAAGTCTTGATGTTCGACATATTCTATAGACTTTTAGGAATAATATAAGTCCATAAAAGTTAATAAAATCTTTCTAGTTGTTGGAAAGTAAATTAATTACAGTTATCAACTCTTAAATATTACCGTGAAATAAACCTCTGGCGGAGGTAGCGTCACGTAGATTTCAAATTTTAGAAACTTATTTCCATATGTCAATTTTAAAATGACCACAAGCCAGTATTATAGGTTATACGCAGTACAATAATCAAATACATAATATTTTTAATTAATTCTAACCAATATCACATTTTTCTTTATAATAATCGTCAATTCAGAATAAAAATAGTTAAATTAGGTAGCTTGATGTGAATCTCTTATACTTTTTTAAATATTGTATCATCTTTAAAATGATAGCTACTGGTAACGAATATGTCTGCGAATCCTACAGAGAATA
>NW_014570662.1:0-1346 GCF_001313835.1 Polistes canadensis
TTGCAAAAAAATTAGCACCATTCGATTCTGCGTCGTCGAATTACCATTATATCAAGTTTTTACAAGGTAGCTAAATTTACCAAGTTCTTCTTTTGTTGCCTGGACTATTAGTTCGATTTTTCCTTCCAAATACTCCTTCTTCGCTATTACGCCTCTCTTCCACATTTTATACAGTTTCTTCACCATTTGTTTCTTTCTAGTACAATCTCTGTATCTAACCAGATCTTCTCTCCTAATAATCTTTTCCTTTGTCTAGTTATTTCTCTCGCCATGCATCCTCTTTTCCTAATTGTAATTCCTTCTAGCTGTCCTCTAGCCTGTCTTTGGTAAATAACRAATACTAGTATTAAAAAACAATAAATTGCATTATCGTTATATTTCCTTGCCCGTCCCCATATAAGTTGTTATTACGAATACTTTTAGGAACAACTGTATATGTCTTTTTCTCTCTGTTATTCTATCACACACATTTTTAAGTATATTTCCATAAAGGGAAGTTTTCATTGATCTAAAAATGCATAGATGAAACAACTCACACGGAATTTTTTATTCTTTTTAGTCTGAATATATCTTTTTTTGGCCAGAAATGTTCAAATCTTCATTATTCTTTTTCTTTTCAAACAAAATTTATTAGATTCCGAACTCCAAGACAGTGGTGAAAGTTTTGAATTTGTTCTTTAGACAGAGCTCAGATAAAAGAAATATTACAATATAAGGCTATCATTGTGTGTGTGAAAAAATGTAACCTTCATTTATTGTTTTTCGAACAGAAAGATTTTCAGGTAAAAATATCTGCCGTTCGAAGAATCATCACGTACAATAGCACCTTTTAATCGTTAATCCTAAGAAAACATTTCGTTATTCTATTGTGTTGAAATTCGTCAAGCTTTCTTCTAAGTATTTGTCCAGAAACTCTTTTACTAGAATGCAGATGTTTTTTCTTTCATTTATACTAGTTGATAGATGTAGTCAAACTTAGCCCTTTCCCTCTTAGTACTTGACTAAATATCTCTACTTTTTACTGCAGTTTCGGTTTGGTATGGTTAACCTTTTTTTCGTCGTAGGTTTGTCGAGGWCATTAGGCGAGGTCATTTTATTTTAAATGTTACCAGAYTTTKGTAAACTTTTTCTAATCCCATTTAATAAAATGCAGGTATAAAACATTTAATTCTAAACCCGCTTATCTTCCGATACGATAAAGGACAAAGAATACAGATTTTCTGTTATAGGGACATACAGTCTCAACAACCCCCACCATGCTCGTTTTTGTGTATGTGTTTGGAGCAATTAGTGGGGTGTTTGTGGGGGGGGGGGGGTTGCGTCGGGCTTGTGCTCGAGGATGTATT
>NW_014570662.1:3220-7181 GCF_001313835.1 Polistes canadensis
TTTTTTTTTTATCCCGAATCCCTGTGAATATTTTATTATCATCAAACGTGCTATTATTAAAATGTTGCCAAAACACAATAAGAAAAAACGTGAAAGAATAAAGTTAATCAAAGTTTATCCATTTTATTTTCTATTCAAATTTCATAAATCGACAACCATAATTTTAGATCTTCCAAAATTTGTAAATTTCTGTATAAATTTGTCATATTTCTGCATAATACTTTGTAATTAAGACTATTAGTTTTACATAATTGGAATAATTTAGTAATTTATTAATTTAGTAATTTTTGAACTTAGCTATATATAATAGAGCTATGGAATCAACTTATAAAGAGCGGAGTTTTTAATTTTCAATTTCCGAACTATATTTACAGTCCTGTTTTCACTATTCTTAGCGATTTATTCCTTCTTCTTCAAGCTTAGTTTTTCGACTAAGCTACGACGTTCAAAATGTTAATCACATGAAATCATTATATACCCTCACTATATACGATTTCAAACGAAAGTTAAAGATAAATTGGAAATGTCGTTAAAGAAATATTAAATATACATAGTGAGTTACTAATTATTGCTACCTAAATAACATTGAAAGTATGATAATATTAGAAATTTTTATGATGTAAAAGTTGCATGGGATTACGGGGGCTATTATATGACGTGAGTTTCTGTTTGTAGGGTGTGTCACGTTCGAGATTTAAATTTCATCTGTTTTTTTTTAAATAGAATGCTATGTTTTAATACTTATTTGCAGATATTTGCTACCGAGACCAATTAAATGATGTGCAACATTAGGATCTTTGAAGGTCAACAAGCGTCACTTGAAGTAGAAAAGGTAAAATAAACTTTCATTTACAGAGGATGTTCAAAGAAATCACCATTGGTATCAATGCTGTGCTGTAATCGTTTTATCAAGGATTGAGTAATATTTTTAATTATTTYGGCACTTAACGTATCGTTTTCTCCAACAATTCTATCACTCAAATCTTCAGACGTAGTTGACTTTCTCTAATCTATTCAGAAGTTTCGATTTCGTAATAAAAAGTTACGTGAAAATAATCTTGATGCTTATGGCACGCTGTTTTTTTATTTATTGTCAAAAATAGTGAACCTTGATTAAAAGAAAAACAATAAGAAAAACAATAATTCATTTTAACAGAAACTATTATTATTTAGTCAAGAGTAAAAATAATGAATTATTTTGTATCTCAACATAAATTTAATTTGTATAATTAGCTGATAAAATTTTGTTGCCTAACAAAAATTTATTTGTAAATCAAATTGAATACATATTTGAAAAAGAAGAATTTTATATCTACACATAAAATTCAAATTCAAAATATTCAGGAAAGGATATTCTAAAAACGTGGAATTTATTTTTTGTCTAGACATTATTTTAATTCATTTTTATTATGTTAGAAGAAAACAGAAATGCATTTTTRTTCATCTTCAATGTAATAGAAATTGTACGAAAAAAATTCAATTTTGGTCAAGTAGCACACTAGCGTAAGTAATATCGTCCCTGCTTCTCACACGAGTAGTTACCGTTCGATTCTTCGTGGGGGAATTTTTTTTTTTTTAAGTTTTTTTATCCATAAGTTATACAAATTCTTTTTACATTTCTTAATTTTTAATTATATACAGGAAAGAAATTAAAATATTACATTTCGTTAATATTTTTTCCTTTAGTATTAGTGCATTGGGACTTATTTATAGAGTCTCCCGGCATTTCACAAGTTTACCAATACTTTAAAAATTCTTTATTACCAATTGGTCCGTCTTATTCTTGAGTATGGTAGTGTAATCTGGTCTTCTTGCAACATATCTCATATTCATGATATTGAAAAGATTTAACATAAATTTCTTAGACTTGCTGCTGCTCATAGTAATCAGCCTATGTCTCCCTCTTGTCATGATTACGATGATATTAGCAAATTGATGAATATGTCTACTCTAAGCAAAAGAAGAATGATATGTGACGCTTTATTTGCTTGTAAGAGAGGTTTTTAAAGGGTTTATCAACAGTTCTGATATCTTTCTGCTTTTCTCCTTCAATGTTCCTTCTAAATATTTTAGGAATTATGACCCATTACACATCAGTTCTCATAACACTTCCTATATCTATCATAGTTGCACTAATAGAATTCCCAATCATTTAACCACTTCCATCAATTCATTGATCCTTTCAACCTATTCGCATCATCAATTTAATTTTGTATAGACTTACTTTAATTGTATAACTTTTTCTTTTTGTAAATATATTTATAGAGTCTTTTATTTATTGTTAATTTCAATGTATATATTATCTATTTATTTATATTTATTTGTATGTATTCTTTCTTTATTTTCTCTCTTTTTTTTACCTTTATTATATCTTTATTTATTTATATTTCTTTATTAACAGGTATCATTTTTATATTTTCATTAATTTATTTATTTATAATTATATTATCATTTTTTTAGCAGTATTATAATATATTTATATTATCTCTATATTATTTTTATATATCTTTCAATATTTTTTCTGGTTATGTAACAATGGGTTATCCCGGTAAATGTTTGAATAAACGAAAGAAACAAAATAAACAATATTAATATCCGAGACAAACTTAACAGATAAATCTTCAAAATCTAGGGCTATAGAGTGTATTCCACTAATCATCCAATCGGAAGGGTACATGGTGGTACAGTGATTATAATGAAATCAAGCCTAATACATTTCAAACTTGTAGAACATCGTTAATCTACGTAGTAAATCAGTATTTTTCAGCAAATCTTTTCCTAGAGGGTTTGAATGTTTCACGAAACCGAAGTTATAAACGCTTACTGATGAATGAAATTACTTCTTTTATTATAGAAATTCTTACATCTCTATGGATTCTTTCTTAAACATAGCATATTTACATCATATTTATGTAGCAGGCGGTATTACAAAAGTTTCGCAGTGTTTTTGATTGGAATCTTTATAAAGTTTCAATGTTTAGTTAAATTCGGTATTTTCATATAGACTGCAGAATAGACACAAACCCCACCATGCTCGCTTTTGTGAGTGTGTGTTGGAGCGGTGTGTGGGTTGTTTTTTTTTTTTGGAGGGTGCGTATGGCTGTGTGTGCCTGTCCCCGAAAATGTATTCTTTTCAACGTTGTTTAAATAGTAATTTAATATTCTATAGGCAATTAAAGTATTATGTTAAAAGCCAAGGAAAAACTGTAAGAATTTTCCTGTAAGAAAGGCGCTTTGCATTGACAAGAAATTAAAATTGATAATTAAAATTAAAGATATATTCTCCAGCATGCTCAATTCTAATAATGTGTCTTTAAAGCAGTTTCCTTAAATATACTATGACAATATAAAAGAAAAAGTCCACACAGGTCTTAGTTTGTTAAGTTGTATCAAAGCTTTAAATATGTTAAGTCACCTAACATGAATACCTATATATATTTCAAATTACGAGTATCTGTACGTATTATAATTTTTTGTTAATAAAGAAATATAATTATTTTTACAATATATACAAATATAAATAATGATTCTGAAATATAATTATTTTTACAATATATACAAATATAAATAATGATTCTGTCATCCGTAATATAAACAATAATAACCGTCGTACTTGGAGAACATCGTATTGGTTGAGGTTCCTAATCACCTGTACTGTTACATGTAACTCGATTATTTTATTTCGATTGAACTTTTGCAACTTCCTGATAATAGTCGTGACTACTCAGTTCTGCGATGGTTCCAGGAAAAACAAAAGATTCACAAGATACCTACTAACCGATAAAAGTACATTGAGTGTTAGTGGATGCAGAAGTCAATGATTGGCAACGTATTTCTAAAATAATATATAAATTATTAAGAAAATGATTGATTAGTAAAGAATTGTCGTTATAACAAAAGTTTGTAATCTTACCTGTACAAACTGGAATATGTGTCCAGTTTCCATTTTGATTACAAACTG
>NW_014570662.1:7991-10902 GCF_001313835.1 Polistes canadensis
GAGAGTGCATATTATCAGGATATTCCCCACTAGATAAGTAACGAAGTGTACGAAGACGCTCTACACTCTAACCACCACGTGTTCGATGAGACAATTATTATATCTTTATTCTCCAATAAATGAATTTATAAAACAATTCATAAGAAACGAAGATGGTTCCATATTAATGAATTGGTATACCAAACCAACGAACTCTGGTAAATGCATTAATTACGATTCGAACCATCCAATAAATAAAAAAATTGCTACCATAAAAGGTATATTATTTAGAATACTAACATTTAGTAGTAAACAGTTCCATGTTGAAAATATGAGAAGAATGAAGTCACTTTAAAAAATAACAATTATCCTACTAGTCTCATACACATGGTGTTTAAAAAGTTTTAACTAGACAAGGATCGTGTGAAAGATCCGTTTTCTTTTATCAAACCACTATCAAATAAAATAAGTAACTGACTTAAAAACACCAATATTATAAACTCTYTAGTATTTTATAATTTAATAAAAGTTAATTCCATTTACACTAAATTAAAAGATAAAGTTAACAAATTAGATCAGTCGAACTTAGTGTACAAAATACAATACCTGTGAACGTGACAAACGAAACAAAAATTCAAAAAAAGAGTAGGTCAACTAGAAATGATTGTAAACCTACTAATGCACAAAAAACTAATACAACCGCGTTAGCTGAACATCATTTTCAAACAGGACATAATTTTAAATTGGACATAGCAACTATTTTAGATATAGAAGACAATTGGTATAAATGAAATGTAAGTGCAATGTACCACATAGCAAATAATAATACAATTAATTAAAGAACAAACAACAAAAATTTCAATACCATTTACAAAGAAATATTAAAATTTAATTATAATCAATAGGACACAGTAATAAAGGACACCATAATAGTAAGAATACCTAAGCTATTAAGCATTAGTCCAGATTGAATCAGTATTATTTTGATTACGTGTTTGAATATAACAGTTTTAGGATATAACGTTTTGTAAATGTTAAGTACAGTTAACTTTTAAAAATATACGAATGTATGGCTTCGTAATAATATGTAAAAGACTCTGAACATTAACGATCGAGGTAATATGAAATAACTATCTTGAAATGTCTTATAATATGTACTTTTCTAAAAAGTAATAATAAAAATTCATTTGCTGAAAAAGTCCCGATGAAGGGACGAAACGTTCAAAAGGATCGAAATAACGTTCTAAACATTTTTAACCTGCCCAACTTCCCTGCGACACTTTTATTAATAATACAATAATATTTATTGTTAACAAAATAAGAAGGAGCAAACAATATAGGAACATTATTATAATACATGTGCACACATAGCCTGCGCATGGCTTCACAATKATTACATTTTATAGTTCTATGGTGGTTGTGTATGTATATAAATGTCTTGGTATTTTATTGTTAATTTCGATCAAGAAATGTTAAAACATTGAACGCCGACTTCGCGTTATTACGGGATTATTTTTACAATGAGTAAGCATTTTTCAAACATTGATATATTTCACATTCCACTGTTTATTTTTTTCTGCATTTGCTTAATTACTAACAAGATATAGATAATATTCTGTGCAAAATCAGATCAACAATTATTCTATGCAAATTCACTTAAAAGTCAATATTCATACAGTGGCGTTCAATGTGTTAATTTCAATCTTATTTATAGACGTGAGTACCAGTGATCAGAAAAAAAACTAAAAAAACTGGTCTTATCGTAATTTATTTTAACGGCTATGTAAACGAAGATGTACAATAGTTGAATAGCAGTAAAATGCTTCTGGTGGTATGAATCCAGATTTCTAAGTTTTTGCAACAWATATGTCATTTATGAATAATCTACAGTAATCAAGTTTTTGACATTGAATAATTTATTAACGTTTGTTTCCTAATTATTTAATAATAAAATTACCACTTCTGTATATACATTTGCTATCTTACAAATATTTATATTGCTTTAATGTATTTAATAATTTTATTGTCAAATTCTAAAAATTTCTAGGCATGATCTCMARGATTTTTTTTTTTAAATTGTCTAATATATTCCATTTAGCGGTTGTTGATCATAAACCAAACGATATATCCATAAGTTATAAACGATCCATTTGAAACTTGATAGCACAGTATTTGTATACGATTGTTAAAATATTGGTTTTGAAAAAGATTTCAAAATATATAAARTAAAATAAACATAAGTTTTTCAGAAATATTGATATTCTTTAACACAGCTAAGTAGTAGTTAAATGTTTATAGTTTCTTATACATTGATTGTCACAAAATATCCTTATTTTATTGTAAAAATATTTATATTACTGAAATGATGTACATGATACTTTTCTGAAATTTTAAGAATTTGTAATGTAACAAAATTATGGTAAAGTCGCCATTAAACTTACAAAATTTATACTTTTCCTTTGTCTTCTTAAATATAAACAAAAGTGTACATTTAAAATCATTTTTAAAAACTGTAATTTATTATTCTTTTAAAAATTCCGAGAAACAAGTGTGAGTCTGAAGTCTTAAGGCTTGCGTTACTTCTTTCTGATACTAAAGAAAATAAAATTATATTCATATGGTACATTTTTCTCTTTAGGAACACTGACACATGCATATGTGTAAACTGAGTTGTTGATTATATTTACATTTGTCGATAGCGAAAAATGTTTCAATCATTKTCGTGTATATTCATTGATTTCTAAATCTTTTCATCGTCGCAAAATCTTTTATTTTTTAACATACGTGAAGTAAAAAATAGAAAACWAGTTTAATCATTTTCTTTTCGCTTTGGAAAATTTTACGATCTGTAAATTAAAATAATTTTTTTATAATGCATAATGTGTCCTATTCAGATATTAATTCTTCTGAATTCAAATAAAGATGTCTTGTT
>NW_014570663.1:0-9561 GCF_001313835.1 Polistes canadensis
AAATTTTTGCTACTTTCTGGAATAAACTCGTTTTAAAAAACTTTAAAATTTCTAAAAAAGTGGTATATAACAAAAGCTATAAAACGTTTTCTTTCAAGTTCTAAAGCGTATACTAACAAATAAAAAGTAACATGTCCAATATAATCTAGCATATATCATTTATTTTACAACAACTGCAGTCGAGGAAAACAGAAAAAAATCAGTTTTTTACAACTTTTTTTGGTTACTTTACGTGTAGCATTCAAATATATTTTGACAAAATTCGATTGTAGTATACCAAACATCTTTTCTGTACAGGTTAAAAAAGCACATTTTAACCTTCGCTAAAAAATTTTAAACATATTAAAAAGATATCTTCGATACTTTTTGGATTGAAGTGTAGTTATAAAATAAATACAATCTAAAAAAGTGCTATTTACCAGACCCTATGAAACGTTTCCTTTCAAGCTTTAAAGAGTATACATACAAATAAAAAGTATTTAGTCCGAAAGAATTATGCAAACATGATTTATATTTGGACTACTGCAGTTAAGAAAAAGGAAAAAAATCTTTTCATTACGACATTTTTTGGTTACTTTTCGTGTTGCATTCAAATCTTATTCGTCGAAACTCGATTGTAGTCAACCTGACATCCATTCTATCTTGTATCTAATAGCACATTGTACCGTCGCTAAAAACTTCTTAATATATTTAGGAAAATTTTCGCTGCTTTCTAGATTAAATATTAGTAAAAACTATCAGATATCTATAGTAATGCTATAGAACAAAAGCTATAGAACATTTTCTTTCAAGTTTTTAACTGGACACTAAAAAATGAAAAGTGTTTGGTCCAATAAAATCTAGCAAATAACATTTTTATTTTAACAACTGCAGTCCAAAAAAAGAGAAAAAATCACTTTATTACAACTGTTTTTTGTTTCTTACCGTGAGAAATTCAATTCTTTTTCAACGAAACTCGATTGTTATAAACCTGACGTCCATTCTGTTTAGTTTGTAGTAGCAAATTTTTCCTGTTGCTAATAATGTTTTAGTATATTAAAAAAAAAATTTTTTCTACTTTCTGGATTAAACTTGTAGTTAAAAACTATGAAGTAGCTAAAACAAAGCTATATAACAAAAGTTATAAAACATTTTCTTTCAAGTTTTAAAGCGTGTACTAACGAATAAAAAGTGTTATTGCTAATAAAATCTAGCATATATCATTTATTTTACAACAACTGCAGTCGAGGAAAACAGAAAAAAATTTTTTTATTACAATTTTTTTTGGGGACTTTACGTGTAGCATTCTATTATATTTCAACAAAATTCGATTGTAGTGAACAAAACATATTTTCTGTATAGTTTCTAAGAGCACATTTTAACCTCCGCTAAAAAATGCTTAATATATTTAGACAGAAATTTTCGCTACTTTCTGGATTAAAGCGTAGTTATAAAATAAAAACAATCTACAATAGTGCTATTAACCTGACGCTATAAAACTTTTTCTTTCAAGCTTTAAAGCGTATACCTACAAATACAAGGTGTTGAGTCCGAAAGAATTATGCAAACTTGATTTATATTTGGACTACTGCAGTCGAAGAAAACAGAAAAAAATCATTTTATTAAAACATTTTTTGGTTACTTTTCGTGTAGCATTCATTTATTTTTCAACAAAATTTGATTGTAGTAAACCAAACATCTTTTCTGTATAGTTTCGAAAAACACATTTTTACCTTCGCTAAACATTTTTTAATATACTTAATAAGAAATTTTTGCTACTTTCTGGATTAAAGCGTAGTTAAAAACTAAAAACATTTTAAAAAAGTGCTATTTAACAGACGCTATGAAACGTTTTCTTTGCAGCTTTAAAGCGTATACTTACAAATAAGAAGTGTTAAGTCCGAAAGAATTATGCTAACATCATTTATATTTGGAAAACTGCAGTCAAGAAAAAGGAAAAAAATCATTTTACTACGACATTTTTTTGTTACTTTACGTGTAGAATTCAATTATTTTTCGACGAATCTCGGTTGTAGTCAACCTGACATCTATTCTGTCTTGTTTCTAATAGCACGTTCTACCGTCGCTAAAAACTTTACAATATATTTAAGAAAATTTTTCGCTGCCTTTTAGATTAATTATTAGTAAAAACTATTAAGTATCTAAAGAAATCCTATAAAAAAAAGCTAAAAAACATTTTCTTTTAAGTTTTAAATCGTATACAAACAGATAAAAAGTGTTATTGCTAATAAATTCTAGCATATATCATTTATTTTACAACAACTGCAGTCGACAAAAACGGAAAATAATCATTTTATTACTACCTTTTTTATTTACATCACGTGTAGAGTTTAATTATATTTCGAAGAAATTCGACTGTAGTCAACCAAACATCTATTCTGTTTTTTTTCTAGTAGTTCATTTTTACCGTTGCTAAAAATGTATTATTATATTTTAAAAGAAATTTTTGCTACTTTCTGGAATAAATCGTAGTTAAATACTATAAAATTTTTATAAAAGACCTATATAAACAAATCTATAAGAATTTTTCTATGAATTTTTAAAGCGTATAATAACAAATAAAAAGGGTTTTGGTCCAATAAAATCTAGCATATATCATTTATTTTAAGACAACTGCAGTTGAAGAAAACAGCAAGAAATCATTTTATTACGACATTTTTTTGTTACTTTTCGTGTAGCATTTAATTATTTTTTAACAAAATTCGATTGTAGTAAACCCAACATCTTTTCTGTATAGTTTGGAAAAACACATTTTTACCTTCGCTAAACAATTTTTCATATATTTAGTAAGAAAATTTCGCTACTTTCTGGATTAAAGCGTAGTTATAATCTAGAAACAATCTTAAAAAGTGCTATTTAATAGACGCTATGAAACGATTTTTTTCAAGCTTCAAAGCGCATACTTACAAATAAAAAATGATAAGTTCGGAAGAAATAGGCAAACATCATTTATATTTCGACTACTGCAGTCAGGAAAAAAGAAAAAATTCATTTTATTTCGACATTTTTTGGCTACATTACGTATAGAATTCAATTCTTTTTCGTCGAAACGCGATTGTAGTCAACTTGACATCTATTTTTTCTTGTTTCTAACAGCACATTGTGCCGTCGCTTAAAACTTTTCAATATATTTAAGAAAAATTTTTGCTGCCTTTTAGATTAATTATTAGTAATAACTATTAGGTATCTAAAGAAATGCTATAAAACAAAAGCTAAAAAACATTTTCTTTTAAGTTTTAAAGCGTATACTTACAAATAAAAAGTGTTATTGCTAATAAAATSTAGCATATATCATTTATTTTACAACAACTGCAGTCGACAAAAACAGAAGAAAATCATTTTAATACTACCTTTTTTATTTACATCACGTGAAGAATTTAATTATATTTTGAAGAAATTCGATTGTAGTCAACCAAACATCTATTCTGTTTAGTTTCTAGTAGTTTATTTTTACCGTTGCTAAAAATGTATTAATATATTTAAAAATAAATTTTTACTACTTTCTGAATTAAACCGTTGTTAAAAACTATAAAATTTCTAAAAAACAGCTATATAAAAAAAGCTATTAGAAATTTTCTATGAATTTTTTAAGCGTATACTAACAAATGAAAAGTGTTCGGTCCCATAAAATCTAGCATATTTCAATTACTTTACAACAACTGCGGTCGAAGAAAACAGAAAAAAATCATATTATTACAACTTTTTTTGGTTACTTTTTGTGTAGCATTCAATTATTTTTCAACAAAATTCGATTGTAGTAAACCAAACATCTTTTCTGCATAGTTTCTAAAAACACATTTTTACCTTCGCTAAAAAATTTCTAATATATTTAGGAAGAAATTTTCGCCACTTTTGGGATTAAAGCGTAGTTAAAAACAAAAAACAATCTAAAAAAGTGCTATTTACCAGACGCTATGAAACGTTTTCTTTCCAGCTTTTAAGCGTATACTTACGAATAAGAAGTGTTTAGTCCGCAAGAATTATACAAACATCATTTATATTTCGACTACTGCTGTCAGGAAAAAAGAAAAAAATCATTTTATTACGAAATTTTTTGGTTACATTACGTGTAGAATTCAATTCTTACTCGTCGAAACTCGATTGTAGTCAACCTGATATCCATTCTATCTTGTTTCTAATAGCACATTGTACCGTCGCTAAAAACTTTTCAATATATTTAAGAAAATTTTTCGCTGCCTTTTAGATTAATTATTAGTAAAAACTATTAGGTATCTAAAGAAATCCTATAAAACAAAAGCTAAAAAACATTTTCTTTTAAGTTTCAAATCGTATACAAACAAATAAAAAGTGTAATTGCTAATAAAATCTAGCATATATCATTTATTTTACAACAACGGCAGTCGAGGAAAACAGAAAAAAATCAGTTTTTTATAACTTTTTTTGGTTACTTCACGTGTAACATTTAATTATATTTCGACGAAATTCGATTGTAGTAAACCAAACATCTTGTCTGTATAGTTTCTAAAAGCACATTTTGATTTTCGCTACAAAATTATAATTATATTAAGAAACAAATTTTCGCTACTTTCTGGATTAAAGCGGAGTTAAAAAATAAAAACAATTTAAAAAATTCTATTTAACAGACGCTAAAAAACGTTTTCTTTCAACCTTTAAAGTGTATACTTACAAATAAAAAGTGTCAAGTCTAAAAGAATGATGCAAACATCATTTAAATTTGGACTACTGCAGTCAAGAAAAAGGAAAAAAATCATTTTATTACGACATTTCTTGGATACTTTTCGTGTAGCATTCAATTCTTACTCGTCGAAACTCGATTGTAGTCAACCTGATATCCATTCTATCTTGATTCTAATAGCACATTGTACCGTCGCTAAAAACTTTTTAATATATTTAAGAAAAATTTTCGCTGCTTTCTAGATTAATTATTAGTAAAAACTATCAATTACCTAAAGTAATGCTATAGAACAAAAGCTATAAAAAATTTTCTTTTAAGTTTTAAAGCGTATACTAACAAATAAGAAAGTGTTTGGTCCAATAAAATCTAGTAAATAACATTTTTATTTTAACAACAGCAATCCAAAAAAAGATAAAAAATCATTTTCTTACAACTTTTTTTTGTTACTTAACGTGAGGAATTCAATTCTTTTTCAACGAAACTCGATTGTATTAATATTGACGTCCATTCTGTTTTGTTTGTAGTAGCACATTTTTACCGTTGCTAAAAATGTTCTAGTATATTTAAAAAGAATTTTTTGCTACTTTCTGGATAATAACTGTAGTTAAAACTATGAAGTAGCTAAAAAAGAGCAATATAACAAAAGCTATAAAACATTTTCTTTCAAGTTTTAAAGCGTATACTAACAAACAAAAAGTGTTATTGCAAATAAAATCTAGCATATATCATTTATTTTACAAAAGCTGCAGTCGAGGAAAACAGAAAAAAATCAGTTTTTTACAACTTTTTTTGGTTACTTCACGTGTAACATTCAATTATATTTCGACGAAATTCGATTGTAGTAAACCAAACATCTTGCATGTATAGTTTCTAAAAGCACATTTTGATTTTTGCTACAAAATTATTAATATATTGAGAAACAAATTTTCGCTACTTTCTAGATTAAAGCGGAGTTACAAAATAAAAACAATCTAAAAAAGTGCCATTTAACAGACGCTAAAAAACGTTTTCTTTCAAGCTTTACAGTGTATACATACAAATAAAAAGTGTTTAGTCTAAAATAATTATGCAAACATCATTTATATTTGGACTACTGCAGTCAAGAAAAAGGAAAAAAATCATTTTATTACGACATTTTTGGGATACATTTTGTGTAGCATTCAATTCTTATTCGTCGAAACTCGATTGTAGTCAACACGACATCCATTCTATCTTGTTTATAATAGCCCATTGTACCGTCGCTAAAAACTTTTTAATATAATTAAGAAAATTTTTCGCTGCTTTCTAAATTAAATATTAGTAAAAACTATCAGATATCTATAGTAATGCTATAGAACAAAAGCTATAAAACATTTTCTTTCAAGTTTTAAAGCGTATACTTACCAATGAAAAGTGTTTGGTCCAATAAAGTCTAGCAAATAACATATATATTTTAACAACTGCAGTCCAAAAAAGAGAAAAAATCATTTTCTTACAACTTTTTTTTGTTACTTAACGTGCGAAATTTAATTCTTTTTTAACAAAACTCGACTGTATTATTATTGACGTCCATTCTGTTTTGTTTGTAGTAGCACATTTTTCCCGTTGCTAAAAATATTTTAGTATATTTAAAAAAAACTTTTGCTACTTTCTGGATTAAATCGTAGGTAAAAACATTAAAATTTCGTAAAAAGTGCTATAAAACAAATGCTATAAAACGTTTTTCTTTAATCCTAAAAGGTTATACTTACAAATAAAAAGTGTTTATTCTGAAAAAATTTGGCAAACATAACTTATGTTTGGTCTACTGCAGTAAAAAACAAGACAAAAAATCATTTTGTTACGAATTTTTTTGGTTACTTTACTCGTAGAATCCAATTTTCTTACGACGAAATTCGATTGTAGTCAACCTAGCATCTATTCTGTCCTTTTTCTAATAGCACATTTTACTGTCCCTAAAAATTTTTCAATATATTTAAGAAAAATTAACACTGCTTTCTAGATAAAATAATAATTGAAAACTATCAGATATCTAAAGAAGTGTTACATAACAAAAGCTATAAATCGTTTTCTTTCAAGTTTTAAAGCGTATAACTACAAATAAAAAGTGTAAGTATAATAAAATCTAGCAAAAAACTTTTATAATTCCAAAACTGTAGTTAAAAAAAAAAAAAAAATCAATTTATTACAACTTTTGTTGGTAACTTAACGTGAAGAATTCAATCCTTTTTCGACAAAACTCGATTGTAGTCAACCTGACATCCGTTCTGTTATGCTACTAGTAGCACATTTTTACCGTCGCTAAAAATTTACTAATATATTTAAAAAGAAATTTTTACTACTTTCGGGATTAAAATGTAGTTAAATACTATAAAATCTTTAGAATAGTGCTATATAACAATAGCTAAAAAACGTTATCATTCAAGTTTTAAAGAGTATTCTAACAAATAAACAGTGTATAGTTTAATAAAATTCAGCCATTATCATTTACATTTTCACAACTGCAGTCCAAGAAAAGAGAAACAATCATTTTATTACAACTATTTTGGTAACTTAACGTGAAGAATTCAATTCTCTTTTGACGAAACTCGATTGTAGTCAGCCTGAAATCTATTCTATTTTGTTCTAATAGCACATTGTACCTTCGCTAATAACTTTCCAATATATTTAAGAAAAATTTTTGCTGCTTTCTAGAATAATTATGAGTAAAACTATCAGATATCTAAAGAAATGCTATAGAACCAAAGCTGTAAAACATTTTCTTTTAAGTTTTAAAGCGTATACTAACAAATCAAAAATGTTAGTTCAAATAATATCTATCAAATAAAATTAATATTTTAACCCCTGCAGTCCAATAAAAGAGAAAAAATCATTTTATCACAAGTTTTTTTGGTTACTTTTCGTGTAGCATTCAATTCTTATTCGTCGAAACTCGATTGTAGTCAACCTGACATCCATTCTATCTTGTTTCTAATAGCACATTGTATCGTCGCTAAAAACTTTTCTATATATTTAGGAAAAATTTTCGCTGGTTTCTAGAATAATTATTAATAAAAAATATCAGGTATCTCTAGTAATGCTATAGAACAAAAGCAATAAAACATTTTCTTTCAAGTTTTAAAGCGTATACTAACAAATAAAAAGTGTTATTGCTATTAAAATCTAGCATATTTCATTTATTTTACAAAAACTGCAGTCAAAGAAAACAGAAAAAAATCAGTTTTTTACAACTTTTTTTAGKTATTTCACGTGTAGAATTCAATTATATTTTGAAGAAATTCGATTGTAGTCAACTAAACATCTATTCTGTTTAATTTCTAGTAGCACATTTTTACCTTTGCTCAAAATATTTTAGTGTATTTAAATAGAAATTTTTGCTACTTTCTGGATTAAAATTGTAGTTAAAAACTATAAAATTTCTAAAAAAAGAGCTATATAACAAAAGCTATAAAAAATTGTCTATCAAGTTTTAAAGCATTTACTAACAAATGAAAAGTGTTCGGTTTAATAAAATCTAGCATATATCATTTATTTTACACCAACTGCGGTCAAAAAAAACAAAAAAAATCATTTAATTACAACTTTATTTCGTTAGTTCACATGTAGCATTCAATTTTATTTCGACGAAATTCGATTGTAGTAAACCAAACATCTTTTCTGTATAGTTTCTAAAAGCACGTTTTAACCTTCGCAAAATAATTTTTAATATATTTAGACAGAAATTTTCGCTACTTTCTGGATTAAAGCGTAGGTTTAAAATAAAAACTATCTAAAAAAGTGCTATTTTACAGACGCAATAAAACGTTGTCTTTTAAGTTTTAAAGCGTGTACTTACAAATAAAAAGTGTTAAGTCGCAAAGAATTATGCAAACATGATTTATATTTGGACTACTGCATTCAAGAAAAAGGAAAAAAATTATTTTATTACGAAATTTTACGTTACTTTACGTTTAGAATTCATTTCTTTTTCGACGAAATTTGATTGTAGTCAACCAGATATCTATTCTGTTTAGTTTCTAATAGTTCATTTTTACCGCTGCTAAAAATGTATTATTTTATTTAAAAAGAAAATTCCGCTACTTTCTGGATTAAATCGTTGTTAAAAACTATAAAAGTTCTAAAAAAGATCTATATAACAGAAGCTATAAAAATTTTTCTATTAAGTTTTAAAGCATTTACTAACAATTAAAAAGTGTTCGGCCCAATAAAATCTAGCATATATTATTTATCTTACAACAACTGCATTCAAAGAAAACAGAAAAAAATTATTTCATTACAACTTTTTTGGGTTACTTCACGAGTAGCATTCAATTATATTTCGACAAAATTCGATTGTAGGGAACCAAACATCTTTTCTGTATAGTTTGTAAAAGCACATTTTAGCCTTCGCTAAATAATTCTTAATATATTTAGACAGAAATTTTCACTACTTTCTGGATTAAAGCGTTCTTATAAAATAAAAACAATCTAAAAAAGATCTATAACCCAACGCTAAAAAACGTTTTCCTTCCAGCTTTAAAGTGTATACTTACAAATACAAAGTGTTAGGTCAGAAAGAATTATGCAAACATGATTTATACTTGGACAACTGCAGTTAAGAAAAAAGAAAAAAATCATTATATTACAACATTTTTTGGTTACTTTTCGTGTAGCATTCAAATCTTATTCGTCGAAACTCGATTGTAGTCAACCTGACATCCATTCTATCTTGTTTCTAATAGCACATTGTACCGTCGCTAAAAACTTTGTAATATATAAAAGAAAAATTTTCGCTGCTTTCTAGATTAATGATTAGTAAAAACTATCAGATATCTAAAGAAATGCTATGGAAAAAAAAGCTGTAAAACATTTTCTTTCAAGTTTTAAAGCGTATATTAACGAATAAAAAGTGTTACATTCAATAAAATCCAGCAAATAACATTTAT
>NW_014570664.1:0-1427 GCF_001313835.1 Polistes canadensis
TTTACTACAATCGAGTTTTGTGGAAAAAGAATTAAATTCTTCACGTAAAGTATTTAAAAAATGTTTTTTATAAAATGATTTTTTTCCTTTCTTTAAACTGCATTTGTTAAAACATAAATGTTATTATCTTGATTTTATTTAACGTAACACTTTTTATTTGTTTATATACGCTTTAAAACTGACAAGAAAAATTTTTAAAGATTTTATTATATACCTTTTTTTTATGTATCTGATAATTTTGTACTACGGTTTAATTCAGAAAGCACCAAAAATTTTTCCTTAATATATTGAAAAATTTATAGTGACGGTAAAATGTGCTATTTGAAACAAGACAAAATAAATGTCAGGTTTACTACAAATCGAGTTTCGTTGAAAAAGAATTAGGTTCTTCACGTAAAGTAACCAAAAAATGTTGTAATATAATGATTTTTTTCCTTTTCTTAGCTTGCAGTTGGTAAAATATAAATGTTATTTGCTGGATTTTATAGAACGTAGCACTTTTTATTTGTTAGTATGTGCTTTAAAACTTAAAAGAAAACGTTTTACAGCTTTTTTTATATAGCATTTCTATATGTATCTGCTAGTTCTAAACGACGGTTTTATTTAGAAAGTAGCAAAAATTACTTTTTACCTATAATAAATCTTTTTTGTGAAGTTATAAATGTGCTATTCAAAACAAGACAGAATAGATGTCAGCTTTACTACAATTGAGTTTGGTTAAAAAAGAATTGAGTTCTTCACGTAAAGTAACCAAAAAATGTTTTATAATAAAAATTTTTTTGCTTCTTTTAGACTGCAGTTGTTGAAATATAAATGTTATTTGCAGGATTTTATGGAACGTAACACTTTTTATATGTTAGTATGCGCTTTACATCTTGAAAGAAAACGGTATAAAGCTTTTGTTATATAGCATTTCTTTATGTATCTGATAGTTTAAGACTACAGCTTTATTGAGAAAGTAGCGAAATTTTCTTTTTAATTGTATTTAAAAATTTTTAGCGACGGTAAAAATGTGCTACTAGAAACAAAGCAAAGTAAATGTCAGGTTTACAACAATCGAGTTTTGTTAAAAAAGAATTAAATTCTTCACGTCAAATAACCTAAAAATGTTGTAATAAAATGATTTTTTTCCTATCTTTAAACTGCATTTGTTGAAATATAAATGTTATTTGCAGGATTTTATTAAACGTAACACTTTTTATTTGTTAATATACGCTTTAAAACTTGGAAAAAAACTTTTTGCAGCTTTTATTATATACCATTTCCTTATGTATCTGATAATTTTGTACTTCAGTTTAATTCAAAAAGCACCAAAAATTTTTCTTAATTATATTGAAAAATTTATAGTGACGGTAAAATGTGCTATTCAAAACAAGACAAAATAAATGTCAGGTTTACTACAAATCGAGTTTCGTTAAAAAAGAATT
>NW_014570664.1:3660-4900 GCF_001313835.1 Polistes canadensis
TTTCGTTGAAAAAGAATTGAGTTCTTCACGTAAAGAACCCAAAAAATTTTGTAATATAATGATTTTTTTCCTTTTTTGGACTGCAGTTGTTCAGATATAAATGTTATTTGCAGGATTTTATGGAACGTAACACTTTTTATATGTTAGTATGCGCTTTACAACTTGAAAGAAAACGGTTTACAGCTTATGTTATATAGCATATCCTTATGTATCTGATAGTTTAAGACTACGGTTTAATTGAGAATGTAGCAAAAATTTCTTTTTAATTTTATTTAAAAAATTTAAGCGACGGTAAAAATGTGATACTAGAAACAAAAATAAGTAAGTGTCAGGTTTACTACAATCGAGTTTCGTTGAAAAAGAATAAGGTTCTTCACGTAGAGTAACCAAAAAATGTTGTAATAAAATGATTTTTTTCCTTTTTTTGGACTGCAGTTGTGGAAATATAATTTTTATTTGCTGGATTTTATTGGACATAACACTTTTTACTTATTAGTATACGCTTAAAAACTTGAATGCAAATGTTTTACAGCTTTTGTTATATAGCATTTTTTTAGATATCTGATAGTTTTTACCTACGATTTGATTTAGAAACTAGCAAAAATTTCTTTCTAAATATATTTAAACATCTTTACCGACGGTATAAATTTGCTACTAGAAACAAAACAAAATAAATGTCAGGTTTACTACAATCGAGTTACGTTAAAAAAGAATTGAATTCTTCACGTAAATTATCGAAAATATTAGACTTACAAATAAGTCTCCGCCGTTTTAATGTAGATAGCGCGGCGCGGAGTTTTTGTTAACTTTCGCAGATGATATCCTGCCTAAAAATTAGCTTGGACGTTTAAAAACAACATAACATATTATATTATTGATTTCATATTGGTAAAATATAATTTTTTTTAGTTGAAAATGTTAAAATATGAGCAAAATAAGCGTCATTTAACGGAAATATTAGTTTACTTCTTCAATATAAAGAAATCTGCTGCTGAGAAGCATCAATTGCTCGTAGAGGCATATGGTGAGACTGCTTTGAGTGAGAGAACGTGTCGTAAGTGGTTTAAAACGTTAAAAAAACCGTGATTTCGACGTAGAAGACAAAGATCGCAGTTGAAGGCCAAAAATTTACAAGGATGCAGGATTGGAGGAAATATTTAAGAAAGATTCCTCTCAAACACAAAAAAAACTTGCTGTAACATTAGAAGCCACTCAGCAAACAGTTTCAAAGCGTTTAAAA
>NW_014570664.1:8081-9990 GCF_001313835.1 Polistes canadensis
AAAGTGTTACGTTTAATCAAATCCAGCAAATAACAATTATATTTTAACACATGCAGTCCCAAAAAAAGAAAAAAATCATTTTATTACAACATTTTTTGGTTACGTTACTTGAAGAACTTAATTCTTTTTCAACGAAACTCGACTGTAGTAAAGCTGACATCCGTTCTGTCTTTTTTCAAATAGCAAATTTTTACCTTCACAAAAAAGATTTAATATATTTAAAAAGAAATTTTCGCTGCTTTCTGAATTAGACTGTAGTTTAAAACTAGCAGATACATAAAGATATTCTATATAAAAAAAGGTGTAAAACGTTTTCTTTCAAGTTTTAAAGCACATACAATCAAATAAAAAGTGTTACTTTCAATAAAATCTAACAAATAACAGTTATATTTTAACAACTGCAGTCCCCAAAAAGGATAAAAATCATTCTGTTACAATATTTTTTGGTTACGTTACGTGAAGAACTTACTTTTTTTTCAACAAAACTCGACTGTAGTAAAGCTGACATCCATTCTGTCATGTTTTGAATAACACATTTTTACCTTCACAAAAAATATTTATTATACTTAGAAAAAAGTTTTCGCTACTTTTCGATTTAAACCGTAGTCCCCAACTATCATATACATAGAGAAATGCTATATAACAAAAGCTGTAAAACGTTTTCTTTCAAGTTTTAAAGCGCATACTATCAAATAAAAAGTGTAAAGTTAAATAAAATCCTACAAATAACATTTATATTTTAACAACTGCAGTTTAAAAAAAGGAAAAAAACTATATTATTACAACATTCTTTTGTTACTTTACTTGATGAACTCAATTCTTTTTCAACGAAATTCGATTTTAGTAAAGCTGACATCCATTCTGTCTTATTTCGAATAGCACATTTTTACCTTTACAAAAAAGATTTAATATATTTAAAAAGAAACTTTAGCTACTTTCTGAGTTAAACTGTAGTTCAAAACGAGCAGATACGTAAAGAAATGCTATATAAAAAAAGCTGTAAAACGTTTTCTTTCAAGTTTTAAATCGCATACTTACAAATAAACAGTGTAATGTTTAATAAAATCCTGCAAATAACATTTATAACTCAACAACTGCAGTCCAAAAAAAGGAAAAAAATCATTTTATTACATCTATGTTTGGTTTCTTCACTTGTACAATTAAATCTTTTTTCGACAAAATTCTATTGTAGTCAACCAAACATCTATTCTGTTAAGTTATTAATAGCACATTTTTACCTTCACAAAAAAAATCTAATATATTTAAAAAGAAATTTTCGCTACTTTCTGAATTAAACCGTAGTTTAAAACTATCATATATTTAAAGGAATGCTATATAAAAAAAGCTATAAAACATTTTCTTTTAAGTTTTAAAGCGTATACTATTAACTAAAAAGTAATATGTCTATTAAATTTTTGCTGAAATCGTTTACATTTCAACAACTGCAGTCAAAGAAAGAGATAAAATCATTTAATTACAAATATGTTTGGGAACTTCACGTGTACAATTAAATTTTTTCTCGACAAAATTCTATTGTAGTAAAGCAAACATCTATTTTGTTAAGTTTTTATAGCACATTTTTACCTTCACAAAAAAAAATTTAATTTATTTAAAATAAATTTCCGCTACTTTCTAAATTAAACCGTAGTTCAAAACAATCATATACATATAGAAATGCTATATAACAAATGCTCTAAAACATTTTTTTTTAAGTTCTAAAGCGTATACTAACAAATAAAATGTATTGCGTATAATAAAATCCAGCAAATACCAATATATTTCAACAAATGCAGTACAAAAAAAGGAAAAATATCATTCTATTACAACATTTTTTATTTTCTTTCTGTAAAGAATTGAATTCTTTTTCATCGAAACCCGATTGTAGTCAACCTGAACTTTATTTTGTTTT
>NW_014570665.1:0-1261 GCF_001313835.1 Polistes canadensis
AGGTTCGATGGTCACAACATCTTGGTTACTCAGTTTGCAAGAGCTTGTAAAAGAGCTCTTAATTCTTTGCCCGCTTGTTATTCTGCCGAAAAAGAAACTTCGCTAACCAGGCTGCTTATCTCAAAATTAAACGGACACGCATACGTTGTTGTAGAGGATCTGAAAATAACTAAAGTAGAGCAATTAATAGATCGGCTAAAGGATGCTTTCTTGCCAGGCTACGGGACGAATTACTATCGCGGACAACTAGCAACCAAATTTAAAAAGCCAAAGGAGCACGTTCTTGATTACTTTAGTCGCGCCTGTAGTCTAACTCAGTCAATAATTGATGAGGAATTGAAGCAGGTTGGGCGTTTGGAACGATCTGTTAAGCGCAAAATAGAAGAAGAAAGCCTTGACGCCTTCATTCGCGGTCTTCCGTCAGATTACCGAACTGCATTGCGATTCGAACGGTATACCGATTTTAGTTTAGCCTTAATTTGTTTGCTGCGAATTGACAAACAAATTCATGAGGACGCAAGGAGAACGGCTTCTCCTACTTATAGGAGCTTTGTCGCGAATGTCAGACAAATTAAGGAAATAATAGTCTGTAATCACTGCAAMAAGCAGGGTCATAAGGAAAACAATTGCTGATTAAAAAGGAAGTCAGGAAGGAATTCACCAAGTCCATCAAATTCATCTAATAAATCTGTTAAACGAAGGGAAGGTCATTGTAATTATTGCAAAAAATTTAGCCATTGGAAATACGAGAGTCGATCAATAAAATATAATAATGATAAACGAAATAATCAGAACCAGGGAAACGACAAGAAGGGTCCGGCGGCGGACGCACGCCGTTCCCTTTCTCCCAAACCGCGTCCAAGATCTCCGCAGCCAAAACCGGAACAGTCGCAATCAGGCAAATAAAGTACAAACCGATTAATAGGGCTCCATGTGTCACTGGTACCTCTCAAGAACTTACTGGCACCGTGACATTGATGATTGACACTGGCGCGGAAATCAATTTGATAAAATCTAACGTATTACSTAAATCGACAGAAACAGACGCTACAGAGACAGTACAGTTAACGGGTATCTCCCAAGACAGACATAGCACGCTTGGCCCTACCAAGGTTCGCATATTTGGGGAGGACGTTAAATTCCACTTGGTAGAGGAAAATTTCCCTATTCAATCGAATGGTATTTTGGGAACCGAGTTCCTACAATCAAAGTCTGCTACCATTGATTATACTAGTAGATGTCTCAAATTTCGCGAAAAGGT
>NW_014570665.1:3952-5122 GCF_001313835.1 Polistes canadensis
AAAAGACATACAAGAATACATTAGAAATTGCGAAGGATGTCAATTAAAGAAATTAGTTAGAATAAAGTCTAGGGAGCCAATGATACTAACCGATACGCCAGGAGCGGCATTCGACAAAATTGCCATGGACATTGTTGGACCACTTCCGGAAACAGAAAAGGGCATTAAATATATTCTCACCATACAGGATTCACTAACAAAATTTTTCGTTGCAGTGGCTCTGAAGACTGCTACATCAGTTGATGTTGCGGAGGGCATGGTCCAAAATTTTTGTAATATATTCGGAGCGCCACGCTCAATTCTGACGGATCAAGGGAAAAATTTCACAGGCTCCTTACTAAGAGCAATTGCTAAACAGTACTGTTGTAAGCAAATAAAAACCACAGCATTTCACCCACAGTCAAAATGGTCACTTGAGCGTTCGCATATTGTATTAATAGAATACTAAAAACAATTTATTAGTAAGAAGAGCGAGTGGAATAATTGGCTTACTCATGCTATGTTCGCATACAATACCAGCACGCATGAGGAAACTAGGTTTACGCCTCATGAATTGGTATTCGGAAGACAAGCGAATGCTCCCTCGGGAGAGGTGCTTACGAACATTGCCCTAGAGAATACCTATTTAGAATATTATTTTGACTTAGTTCATAAAATTAGGTCAGCTCAGAAAATAGCAAGAAGAAACCTGGTGGGCGCAAAAATAAAAATCCAAGTTTTATTATGATCAAAATTCTCGCGGCCAAAAACTTAAGGTCGGAAATATTGTCTATTTGTTGAAACAACCAACTTCTAAGCTTGGGGACCAGTACACTGGCCCCCAGCAGATTCTAGAGATTCTACGTAATAATAACATAAAAATTAGTTATAAAAAGGGAAGTAGGATTGTCCATCGAGACAAAGTGAAATTAACTAGAAATAAAAATTAGGACAATTCTTGTATAGTTATCAAATAAATAACCTTTGTATGAATCTATTATAAGAAATTTTTGTCAAGACCTGTACATCTGCAACAGAAAGGATGCATTCCGAACTTTGCGGCATCATCATCGGTTGCGTCACCATGGCTTCCGCATTGTTGGGTTACGATTGCGGCGGAACATCTGCGAATATAACATCTGTGTCACTGCTGGAGACGGGGGACTGCAATCTCCCCACAACAACACCCAA
>NW_014570665.1:7601-9264 GCF_001313835.1 Polistes canadensis
CACGGGTTGGTATGGGTCGGTAGTGGAGGAAGAACCTAGCGCGAGTGGGGGTACCTCCCACCCGGCCGTACGGGACTCGACGTTGGGAGCTTAGAGACTCCTTGCCGTCAGTCTACCGGCAACCATTATACTTAAGACACATAAAAAGTCTACTACAATACTTTGATTAGTTCGCTTCATAAATTAGTATATTGCATGAACCTTAGTAATTTTGACGGTTTTTACAATTTAATATCTGTTGCCGTGGGTCGATCAGTAAGACCTAACACTATTAAGTCAAGTGTTTCGCGTCGAACCTTGGTCTACTATTTCTGCGTCGACTAAGTTCGATATTTGTTTCGTAGTATGACAATTGCTATTAGGTTTGACATCTGTTATTAAATTCGACATCTATTATTAAGCTTGCTACGTTTGTAAACGAGTTTTTCGATAATTGTTTCTTAATCTTTACATTTATAAAAGTTCTACATTTGCTATTGTCTGTGTTCGTATTGTGAGTTWTACTGTGCATAGCCTTGTKTTGTGTATTGTTAAAGTTTACTTAAGAATATACTGTTATTTTACCTAAAATTTTTGGAATTGTTTCGACTTAACAACTAAGCTTATTTTGCACCTGATTTCTTGTTCCTATCTTCAAAATTAAACTCCAGCACAATTGGAATTAAGGAGCTCCGGAAATCAGCACAGGGGGCCGCATTCCGAGGATTCAGTAAAATCATAGAGCAATATTTAACATCAAGGTAAGTTGTCATCTTTTACCTATTAAGGGGGTTAAGTTCCACTTCTAGCCCAGATCCCGGGTAAAGAACTGGCTCTACAGGCAGACCCAAAATAGGGCATTTCTTCTATTTGCCGAGAAGACAGCAAGAAAGTCGGTATCAGATCGGAGAATTATCTGAAATTGTTCTTGCTCCTTGGTGGTCCTTTTCTGGGAAGTCACAAACATAACACCTTTTATTCGTTAGTATACGCTTTAAAACTTAAAAGGAAATGTTTTACAGATTTTGTTTTATAGCATTTCTTTAAGGATATTATAGTTTTAAACTACGGTTTAATTCATAAAGTAGCAAAAATTTCTTTCTAAATATATATTAAACATTTTTAGCCACGGTTAAAATGTGCTACTAGAAAAAAAGCAGATTAAATGTCAGGTTTACTACAACCGAGTTTCGTAGAAAAAGAATTGGATTCTTCACGTTAGGTAACCAAAAAATGTTATAATAAAATAATTTTTTTTCTTTTTTTGAACAACAGTTGTTGAATAATAAATGTTAATTGCTAGATTTTATTGAACATAACATTTTTTATTCGTTGGTATACGCTTTAAAGCTTGAAAGGAAATGTTTTACAGCTATTGTCTTATAGCATTTCTTTAAGTATCTGTTTGTTTTGAACTACGGTTTAATTCAGAAAGTAGTAAAAATTTCTTTCTACATATATTTAAACATTTTTAGCGACGGTTAAAATTTGCTACTAGAAACAATATAGACTTGATGTCAGGTTTACTACAATCGAGTTTCGTTGAAAAAAAATTGAATTCCTCACGTTAGGTAACCAAAAAATGTTGTGATAATATGAATTTTTTCCTTTTTTTGAACTGCAGTTGTTGAATAATAAATGGTGTTTGCTGGATTTTATTAAACGTAATACTTTTTATTCGTTA
>NW_014570666.1:0-1190 GCF_001313835.1 Polistes canadensis
ATATATTTAGAAAAATTTTCACTGCTGTTTAGATTAGATAATAGTTAAAAACTATTAAATTTCTAAATAAATGCTAAATAACAAATTCTACAAAACGTTTCCTTTCAAGTTTTAGAGCGTATACAAACAAATAAAAAGTGTGAGGTCCGATAAAATCTAGTAAATAACAATTATATTTAAACAACTAAAGTCTAAAAAAAGGGTAAATATCAATTTATTACAAATTTTTTTAGTAAATTTACGTGATAAATTTAATTCCATTTCAACGAAACTCGATTGAAGTAAGCCGGACATTTATTTTATTTTGTTTCTAGGAGCATATTTTTATTGTCGCTAAAAATTTCTTAATTTAATAAAACAAAAATTTTCCCATTTTCTGGTTTAAATCGTAGTTAAAAACTATCAATTTTCTAAAAAAGTGCTATATAACAAAAGCTATAAAACGTTTTATTTTAAGTTTTAGAGCATATAATAACAAATAAAAAGTTTTAGGTCCGAAAAAATTTGGCAAACATCATATATATTGGACTACCGCAGTTAAATAGAAACAAAAAAAATCACTTTATTACTACTTTTTTTGGTTACCTTACGTGTAGAATTYAATTCTCTTTCGACGAAACTTGATGGTAGTAAACCTGACGTCCATTCTGTCTTGTTTCTAATAGAACAATATACCGTCTCTTAAAATTTTTTAATATATTTAAGAAAAATTTTCGTAGCTTTTTAGATTAGATAAAAGGAAAAAACAATCAAATTTCTAAAAAAGTGCTATTAAAAAAAAGCTTTCTATTGTTTCCTTTCAAGCTTTAAATCGTATCCTTAAAAACAAAATGTTTTAGGCCTGAAAAAATTTGACAAACATCATATATATTCGGCATACTGCAGTTAAAAAAAAATGAAAAAATCATTTTAGTACAACTTTTTTTCGTTAATTTACGTGATAAATTCAATTCTTTTTTAACGAAACTTGATTGTATTAGGCCGGACATTTATTCTGTTCTGTTTCTAGTAGCATATTTTTTTGTCGCTAAAAATGTTTTAATTTAATAAGAAAAAAATTTTCGCAAATTTTCTGGTTTAAAATGTAGTTAAAAACTATCAATTTTCTAATTAAGTGATATATAACAAATGCTAAATAACGTTTCCTTCAAGTATTAGAGCGTATACTAACAAATAAAAAAAGTTATATT
>NW_014570666.1:2027-4736 GCF_001313835.1 Polistes canadensis
ACCTAAAGAAATGCTATAAAACAAAAGCTGTAAAATATTTTCTGTCAAGTTTTTAAGCGTATACTAATAAGTAAAAAGTGTTAAATCTAATAAAATCCAGCAAATACCATTTATATTTCAACAACGGCAGCCCAAAAAAAGGAAAAAAATTATTTTATTACAACATTTTTTGGTTACTTTACGTGAAGAACACAATTCTTTTTCAAAAAAAATCGATTGTTATAAACCTGACATCCATTCTGTCTTGTTTCTTATAGCACATTTTTACCTTCGCTATCAATTTTTTAATATATTTGAAAAGAAATTTTCGCTTAATTCTGGATTAAATCGTTATTAAAACCTATAAAATTAAATATATGTGCTATTTAACAAAACATATGAATCGTTTTCTGTTAAGTTTTAAAGCGTATACTTACAAATAAAGTGTTATTTTAAATAAAATCCAGCAAATATCATTTACATTACAACAACAGCAATCCAAAAAAAGAGAAAAAGTCATATTATTACACCTTTATCTTGCTAGGTTACGTGTAGAATTCAATTCTTTTTTGACGAAATTCTGTTGTATTCAACTAAACCGCTATTTTATTTAGTTTCTAATAGCTCACTTTTAGCTTTGCTATCAATTTTTTAATATATGAAAAAAAAAGTTTTTGCTATTTTGTGAATTAAATCGTTGGAAAAAACTACAAAATTTATATAAAAGTGCTATTTAAGAGAAGCTATGAAACCTTTTTTTTCAAGCTTTAAAGCGTATACTTACAAATAAAAATTGTAAAATCTTAAAAATTCCAGCAATTATCATTTACAGTTCAACCACTGCAGTCCTAAAAAAAATTAATCATTTTATTACATCTTTTTCTTGCTATGTGACGTGTAGAATTTAATTTTTTTTTGACGAAATTCGGTTGTAGTCAACTAAAAATCTATTCGGTTTAGTTTCTAATAGCACATTTTTACCTTCGTTAACAATTTCTAAATATATTTAAAACAAATTTTTGCTATTTTGTGAATTCAGTCGTAGTTAAAAACTACAAGATTTATATATATGTGCTATTTAACAGAAGATATAAAACGTTTACTTTCAAGTTTTAAAGCGTATATTAACAAATAAAAAGTGTTATGTCCAATAAAATACAGCAAATATCATTTACATTTTAACAAATAAAGTCCCCAAAAAATTATGAATAATTTTATTACACCTTCTTCTTGTTTCGTTAAGTGTAAAATTCGATTCTTTGTTAACGAAATTTGGTTGTAGTCAACTAAACATTTATTCTGTTTAGTTTCTAATTGCACATTTTTACTTTCGCTTACAATTTTGTAATATATTTAAAAGAAATTTTCGCAACTTTGTGAATAAAATCGTAGGTAAAAACTACAAAATTTATATAAAAGTGCTATTTAAGAGAAACTAATAATCCTTTTCTGTCAAGCTTTAAAGCGTATACTTACAAATAAAAAGTGGTAAATCCGAAAAAGTCTAGCCGTTATCATTTACAGTTCAACCACTGCAGTCCTAAAAAAAATTAATCATTTTATTACATCTTTTTCTTGCTATGTGACGTGTAGAATTTAATTTTTTTTTGACGAAATTCGGTTGTAGTCAACTAAACATCTATTCTGTTTAGTTTCTAATAGCACATTTTTACCTTCGATAGAAAATTGTAAATATGTTTGAAAAGAAGTTTTCGCTACGTTATGAATTAAATGGTACTTAAAAACTACAAAATTTATATAAAAGTGCTATTTAAGAGAAACTATGAAACTTTTTCTTTCAAGCGTTTAAGCGTACACTTACAAATAAAAAGTGTATAGTCCGAAAAAGTCCAGCAAATATCATTAACATTTCAACAACTAAAGTCCAAAAAACGGGAAAAAATTATTTTATTACACCTTTTTGTAGTTACGTTACGTGTAGAATTCAATTCTTTTTTGACGAAATTCGGTTGTAGTCAACTAAACATCAATTCTGTTTAGTTTCTAATAGCACATTTTTACCTTCGTTAACAATTTTTTAATATATGTAAAATGAATTTTCGCTACTTTGTRAGTTAAAYCGTACTTAAAAACTACAAAACYTATATAAAAGTGCTATTTAACAAAAGCTATGAAACGTTTACTTTAAAGTTTTAAAGCGTATATTAACAAATAAAAAGTGTTATGTCCAATAAAATCCAGCAAATATCATTTACATTTCAAAAACTAAAGTCCAAAAAAAGGAAAAAAACAATTTATTTACACCTTTTTCTTGTTACGTTAAGTGTAAAATTCGATTCTTTTTCAACGAAATTTGGTTGTAGTCACCTAATCATTTATTTTGCTTAGTTTCTAATAGCACATTTTTACCTTTGCTAACAATTTTGTAATATTTTTAAAAGAAATTTTCGCTTCTCACTGAATTGAATCGTAGGTAAAAACTACAAAATTTAAATAAAAATGCTATTTAAGAGAAACTATGAAACTTTTTCTTTCAAGCTTTAAAGCCTGTACTTACACAAAAAAGTGTTAAGTCCGAAAAAATTTAACCMACATCATTTATATTTGGACTACTGAAAGTCAAGGAAATGTGAACAATTCATGTTACTACAACTTTTTTTGGTTACTTCACGTCTAGAATTCAATTGTTTTTCGACAAAATTAAATTGTAGTCAACAAAACATCTATTCTGTTTAGTTTCTAATAGCACATTTTAACCTTCGCTAAATA
>NW_014570666.1:5725-9893 GCF_001313835.1 Polistes canadensis
TGTGCTATTTAACAGAGGATATGAAACGTTTACTTTCAAGTTTTAAAGCGTATACTAACAAATAAATAGTGTTATTTCTAATAAAATCCAGCAAATATCATTTACATTTCAAAAACTGCAGTCCATAAAAAGGGAAAAAAACATTTTAAAACACCTTTTTTTGGTAACGTTTTGTGTAGAATTCTATTCTTTTTTGACGAAATTGTTTTGTAGTCAACTAAACATCTATTCTGTTCAGTTTCTCATAGTAAATTTTTACCTTCGCTAACAATTTTTTAATATATTTCAAAAAAATTTCCGCTGCTTTGTGAATTGAATCGTAGGTAAAACTACAAAATTTATATAAAAGTGCTATTAAAGAGAAACTATGAAACCTTTTCTTTCAAGCTTTAAAGCATTTACTTACAAATAAAAAGTGTAAATTCCGAAAAAGTCTTGGAATTATCATTTACAGTTCAACCCCTGCAGTCCAAAAAAAGAGAAAAAATCAGTTAGTTACCTCTATTTCTGGTTGCAATACGTGTAGAATTCAATTCTTTTTTGACGAAATTCGGTTGTAGTCAACTAAACATCTATTCTGTTTAGTTTTGAATAGAACATTTTTTCCTTCCCTTAAATATTATTAATATATGAAAAACGAAATTTTCGCTACTTTCTGGATTAAATCGTAGGTAAAAAATAGAAAATTTCAAATAAAGTGCTAAAAAGCAACAGATAAAAAAAGCTTTCTTTCTAGTTTTAAAGCGTATACTAACAAATACAACGTGGTATTGATAATAAAATCTAGCAAATATCATTAATATTTCTACTGCAGTCAAAGAAAAGAGAAAAAATCATTTTATTACAACTTCTTTAGGTTACTTCAAGTGTTGAATCCAATTATTTTTCGATAAAATTCGATTGTTGTCAACCAAACATCTTTTCTGTTTAGTTTCTAATTGCAAATTTTTACCCTCGCTAATATATTTTTAATATATTTAAAAGAAAAGTTTTGCTACTTTCTCGATTAAATCGTAGTTAAAAACTATAAAATATATAAAAAAGTGCTTTAAAAAAAAGCTATCAAACGTTTTTTTTTCAAGTTTTAAAGCGTATACTAAAAGATTAAAATTGTTATTTTTAACAAACTTTAGCAGATATCATTTACTTTTTCACAACTGAAATCGGAGAAAAGAGAAAAAATCATTTTATTCCAACTTTTTTAGGTTACTTCAAGTGTAGAATTTTATTATTATTCGTTATAATTGGATTGTAGTGAACTAAACATTTATTATGTTTAGTTTCTTATAGCACATTTTTACCTACGCTAAAATATTTTTAATRTATGMARAAAGAAATTTTCGCTACTTTCYGGATKAAATCGTAGTTAAAAACTATAAAATTTCTAAAAAAGTGCTATAAAACAAAAGCTATCAACCGTTTTATTTTAGGATTTAAAGCGTATACTAACAAATAAAAAGTGTTATGTCTAATAAAATCCAGCAAATATCATAAACATTTTAACAGCTTAAGTCCAAAAAAAGAGAAAAAACCATTTTATTACACCTTTTTCTGATTACGTTACGTGTAGAATTCAATTATTTTTTGACAAAATTCGGTTGTAGTCAACGAAACATCTATTCTGTTTAGTCTCTAATAGCACATTTTTACCTTCGCTTACAATTTTTTAATATATTTAAAAAAAATTTCGCTACTTTGTGAATTAAATCGTACTTAAATCTACAAAATTTATATAAAAGTGCTATTTAACAGAAGGAATGAAACGTTTACTTTCAAGTTTTAAGGCGTAAACTTACAAATAAAAAGTGTTATATCCTATAAAATCCATCAAATATCATTTACATTTTAACAACTTAAGTCTAAATAAAAAGAAAAAATCATTTTATTACACTTTTTTCTGGTACGATACATGTAGAATTCAATTCTTTTTTGACGAAATTTGGTTGTAGTCAACTAAACATCCTATTCTGTTTAGTTTCTAATAGCACAATTTCTCCTTCGCTAACATTTTTTTAATATATTTAAGAGAAATTTTTGCTACTTTGTGAATTATATCGTAGATAAAAACAACAAAATTAAAATAAAAGTGGTATTTAACAGAAGCTATGAAACGTTAACTTTTAATTTTTAAAGCGTATACTATTAAATAAAGAGTGTTATTTCCAATAAAATTTAGCAAATATCATTTACATTTTAACAACTGCAGTCCAAAAAAAGAAAAAAAATCATAATATTACACCGCTTTCTGTTTACGTTACGTGCAGATTTAAATTCTTTTTAGACGAAATTCGATTGTAGTCAACTAAACATCTATTCTGTTTAATTTTTAATAGCACACTTTTACATTCGCTAACAATTTTTTAATAAATTTAAAATAAATTTTCGCTACTTTTTGAATTGAATTTTAGTTAAAAACTACAAAATTTATTTATATGTGCTATTTAACAGAAGATATTAAACGTTATCTTTTAAGTTTTAAAGCGTATACTAACAAATAAAAAGTGTTATTTTTAATAATATTTAGCAAATATCATTTACATTTTAAAAACTGCAGTCTAAAAAGAAGAAAAAATCATTTTATCAAACCGTTTTTTGGTTACGTTACGTGTAGAATTCAATTGTTTTTTGACGAAATTTGAATGTAGTCAACTAAACAGATGTTCTGTTTAGTTTCTAATAGCACACTTTTACCGTCGCTAACATTTTTTTGAAATCATGAAATGAAATTTCCGCTACTTTGTGAATTGAATCGTAGTTAAAAACTACAAAATTTACATATATATGCTATTTAACAGAAGATATGAAAAGTTTTCTTTCAATTTTCAAAGCATAAACTTACAAAGAAAAAGTGTTATTTTCAATAAAATCCAGCAAATATCATTTTCATTTTAAAATCAGCAGTTCAAAAAAAGTGAAAAATCATTATATTACACCGTTTCTGGTTACGTTACGTGTAGAATTTAATTATTTTTCGACTAATTTCGATAGTAGTCAACCAAACATTTATTCTGTGTAGCTTCTAAGAGCATATTTTTTTCTTCGCTAAAATAATTTGATATATTTAAAAAGAAATTTGTGCTAATTTCTGTAATAAATCGTAGTTAGAAACTATAAAATTATTATATATGTGCTATTTAAGAGAAGATATGAAATGCTTAAATTCAAGTTTTAAAGCGTATACTAACAAATAAAATGTGTTATGTCCAATAAAATGCAGCAAATATTATTTACATTTTAACAATTGCAATCCAAAAAAAGAAAAAAAATCATTTTATTACACCGTTTTCTGGTTACGTTACGTGTAGAATTCACTTGTTTAGCGACAAAATTCGATTGTAGTCAACGAAACATCTATTCTGTGTAGTTTCTAATAGCACATACTTACCTTCGCTTAAATATTTGTAATATTTCTAAAAAAAAATGTTCGCTACATGCTGAATTAAATCGTAGTCAAATCTATAAAATTTTTAAAAAAGTGTTTAAAACAAAAGCTATAAAACGTTTTTTTTAGGTTTTAAAGCGTATACTAACAAATAAAAAGTTTTAGTTCCAATAAAATCTAGCAAATACCATTTAATTTTCGACTACTGCAGCCAAAAAAAAGAAAAAAATTATTTTATTACAACTTTTTTTGGTTAGTTTTAGTGTAGAATCTTATTATTTTTTGAGAAAATTCGATTGTAGTCAACCAAACATCTATTCTGTTTAGTTTCTAATAGCACAAGTTTATCTACGCTAAAATACTTTTAATATATTTAAACAGTAATTTTCGCTACTTTCTAGATTAAATCGTAGGTAAAAACTATAAAATTTCTAAAAATGTGCTATAAAACAAAAGATATAAAACGTTTTATTTCAAGATTTAAAGCGTATACTTACAAATAAATAGTGTTCATTCCGAAAAAATTCAGCAAACATTATTCATATTTAGACTCCTGCAGTCAAAAAAAAATCATATTATTACAACAATTTTTTGGGTACTTTACGTAAGGAATTAATTTTTTTTTAACAGAACTTGATTTTAGTAAACCTGACATTTATTCTGTTTAGTTTCTAGTAGCCTTTTTTTACCGTCTTTAAAATTTTTTTAATAAATTTAAAAAAAATCTTCGCTGTATTCTAAATTAAATTGAAGTTTTAAACAATAAAATTTCTAAAAAAGTGCTAT